>NW_028261395.1:6206636-6394136 GCF_051295495.1 Thamnophis sirtalis | reverse complement strand
AGTCAACCTTGAGCCGGTGAGATTTGAACAGCCGAACTGCTGAACTGCAGTCAGCTGAAGTGGCCTGCAGTACTGCACCCTAACCACTGCGCCACCTCGGCTGTTAAGGGATATATTCTGCTGGTTAGAGGATTTTTTTCCATCCTAACAATCAGAGTATATATTAATTTACCATGAAATCCCCATATTTTTTCAGTAAGGTGACCTCTTTAAGAAAATATATTCTTGTGCTGAATCTTTCCTTCCCTCAAACCAGATTTAGTTCTGAATACACAAATGTTTCTCTTCTGGAACTGGACCAGTGGTGGGATACAACCAGTACGCCTCGGTACGGGTGTTCCAATACCTGCTGGGAGCACCAGATACCGTTCCGTTCCAGTGCTCCGGAGGGCCCACCCGCCCGCCCTCCTTACCGGTATTTGAGCCGATTGGGGTTCCGCGGACACGCAGGGAGCATACGATAGCAATAGCAATAGCAGTTAGACTTATATACCGCTTCATAGGGCTTTCGGCCCTCTCTAAGCGGTTTACAGAGTCAGCATATCGCCCCCATTTCACCCACCTTGGAAGGATGGAAGGCTGAGTCAACCTTGAGCCGGTGAGATTAGAACCGCTGAACTGCAGATAACAGTCAGCTGAAGTGGCCTGCAGTACTGCACCCTAACCACTGCGCCACCTCGGCTCTTACGATGCCTGTGCGACACTCCGCTGAGAAGCTGGAGCATTGCAGG
This sequence comes from Thamnophis sirtalis, assembly GCF_051295495.1. Taxonomy (NCBI): domain Eukaryota; kingdom Metazoa; phylum Chordata; class Lepidosauria; order Squamata; family Natricidae; genus Thamnophis; species Thamnophis sirtalis. The sequence goes on along the minus strand of NW_028261395.1, from coordinate 6,393,405 downwards.
CGGTAAGTACTCATGCGCCCACTGCGCACGTGCTGCGCGTGTGCATGTGGTGGACACCCGGCCCCATTGTACCATACTGGTTGCAATGTGATCCGGAATTCACCACTGAACTGGACACCTTACTTGACACTTTTGTAAAAAAAAATATAATAGAAAAGAATTAACTACTCATAGGAACCTATGCCCGTGATGGAAAACCTATGGCATGCGTGGCACAGGTGGCACACAGAGCCATATCTGTTGGCATGTGAGCTATCAGCTCTAGCGGGCATGCACACGCAGGCCAGCTGATTTTCGGCTGTTTCCAAACGTCCAGTAGGCGTGTTGGGCCTGTTTTTCAACCTCCCCAGGCTCCGGAGGCTTTCCTGGATTCTGGGGAGGCAAAAACAACCCCTGGGAGGAAATACCAAGCTCAGCTTGGTGGCGAGCAGTGCGGCGCATGTGGGGGGAGCGTGGGGATGTGCGTGACAGCACACATACACACATGCTATTGCACACACGCTCACATTTTTGTTACCCAACAACAAAAAGGTTAGCCGTCACGCAACAATACATAATTTAAAACACACAACAGTCATACCATTCCAGGGGGGGGGGGTTTAGAAGCTTTTTAGCCCCAGGCCTGTCGGAATAGCCAGGTTTTAAGGGCTTTGCGGAAGGCCTGGAGGGTGGTGAGGGTGCGAATCTCCACGGGGAGTTCGTTCCAGAGGGTCGGAGCAGCCACAGAGAAGGCTCTCCTCCGGGTAGTCGCCAGTCGGCATTGGCCGGCGGATGGAATTCGGAGGAGGCCTAGTCTGTGGGATCTAATCGGTCTGGTGGAGGTAATTGGCAGCAGGCGGTCTCTCAAGTACCCAGGTCCAATACCATGAAGGGCTTTATAAGTGACGACTAGCGCCTTGAAGCGTATCCGGAGACCAATTTATCAAGAATAAAAATATACAACACTTAGTGATAGTCAAGGTTACTAACAAGCTATCAAACCATACTAGGAAACAAATAAAACAATATAAATTGAAAGATTTATTAACTTATTTATTAATTTAAAAACTCACTTAACAAATGTTTCACTTAGCAACAGAAATTTTGGCTCAATTGTGGTTGTTAAATTGAGGTTTACCTGTACAGCAAAACTCAGTTTGGACTATAATCCAGAGAACGCTTACCTATGGAAGAAGGAACATTTCCTTCTGAGAAACAATGTAGTGAAGGAGATGCTCTCTTTCCATTATAAACATCAACTGCTTGTTTTCTAGTGAGTATCAGCCGCAAAAGTACATATCTATAAATCCATAGAAAATTAGATTTGTTTATGTCCTAGAAAATTCTACAGTTTCAAATTAGCAATGTGCCACGCTCCATGGATTTCAACAGGATTTAGTCCTATCAAGCATTCCCTTGCCTTTGAATACAGCTGAAATGGGAGGCGGGGGTAAGACATGGATGGATATGATAGCTACCTAGCTTGGCTTAAAGCATTATATAAGTAGCAGACACATCTATATTTAATTATTCTAGTACAAGCAAAACAGGATCAAAGCTTAGCCTCTTTGTCATTCTAGGAAAAAACAACAACAACTGTAAAATGATAGACTTCTCTAAAGCAATGTTTCTCCCCTCCTCTTTAGAAAGGGGAAAAGGAAGAGCAGAAGTAGGACAAAGGTACGGGAAGAAGGAAGGGGAAGGAGAGGAGGAAGGAGGAAAGTAGAGAAGGGAGGGAGGGAGAAAGGAAAGGAAAAGGAAAGGAGGATGGAAGGGAGAGAAAAGGAAGGAGAGAGGGTAGGAAGGGAAAGAGGAAGAGCAGGAGCAAGGGAGAGGTAAGGGAAGAAGGAAGGGGAGGGAGAGGAGGAAGGAAGAAAGTAGAGAAGGGAGAGAGGGTGAAAAGAAAGAGGTAAGGAGGATGGAAAGGAGAGAAAGAGGAGGAGAGAGGGTAGGAAGGGGAAGAAGAAGAACAGGAGTAGGAGAAAGGTACAGGAAGAAGGAAGGGAAAGGAGAGGAGGAAGCATGAAAGTAGAGAAGGGAGGGAGGGAGAAAAGAAAGGGAAAATAAGGTGGTGTTACAACAGGAGGAAGGGATGGTAAACAAAGCAACCCAAACTGTATATTATAACCTATTAAATGAAATAATAAATGTATAAGAATGATAAATGTTAAAACACCTGTAACCAAACGACATGCTGTATGTGATGATGGGGTTTTTTATGGTTTATTTTTGTGTGTTTTTTTATTGTTATGTGTATGTGTTGTTCATGTAATATATATATATATGTGTATATATATGTGTGTGTGTGTGTGTGTGTGTGTGTGTGTGTATTAGATTTTTACAACCCCTGGTAAGCCCCAATTATGGGAGGAAGCTAACTGCTTCCATCATCTGTCAATCGGCTCGTCACAAGAGTCCATCACGACAGAAACCCAATATTTTTACTTTTGCCTTTTGTTATATTTGTGTTTTTTTAATTTGTGCTGATAAATAAATAAAGGGAGGCTAGTTTAGATCTATTTCAAGCTATTTAGCTCTCATCAGCTAGCCATACCCTTACTGGGATTTGAACCTGGGCTATATTACATACTAGGCAGACATCTTAGCCATTAGGCCACAGGCTCTTATCCGTTATCAGCGAAGCCAGGGTGAAAGGTATCTATTAGATTTTTACAACCCCTGGTAAGCCCCAATTATGGGAGGAAGCTAACTGCTTCCATCATCTGTCAATCGGCTCGTCACAAGAGTCCATCACAACAGAAACCCAATATTTTTACTGTTGCCTTTTGTTATATTTGTGTTTTTTTAATTTGTGCTGATAAATAAATAAAGGGAGCTATTAGCTCTCATCAGCTAGCCATAAAAATCTAATAGATACCTTTCACCCTGGCTTCGCTGATAACGGATAAGAGCCTGTGGCCTAATGGCTAAGAAGTCTGCCTAGTATGTAATATAGCCCAGGTTCAAATCCCAGTAAGGGTATGGCTAGCTGATGAGAGCTAAATAGCTTGAAATAGATCTATACTAGTCTCCCATTATTTATTTATCAGCACAAATTAAAACACACACACACACACACACACACACACACAAAGAATTTGGTTTAAATTCTCAACCGAACCGGTTGGAACGGGGCGAGAAACCCACCCCTGACAACTTGCTTTATGGTTAAAACTGAATTGCAGTTAGATCAATCTTGAGGCAAATGTGGAATGAATGAGAACAGTTATGTGAAAATGCTTGGAGTCGCTATTACATACGTTGGTTCTGCATTTCAGGAATTGCCTAAAAGCTATCCTTTGCGTTTGTAGTGAGCGATGTGATTGTTGTAATGGAGGGAGGGATGCATTTTAGGAATTGCCTTCGGGAATGCCTTTATTTTAAAGAAAGGTGTAATCTTTGTGGGAAATCCAGTCCCTATAATCCTGGTTTGAAGAGGTAGAACTGATAGGTCTGCTGGATTATCCAAAACAGGAGATTAACCTGCCTCATATTTTGTCATCTTCCTACAGTATAGAAATTGAATTAGCTAGATTGGCTTGCAATTTTAAGCAAGCCTGGATGGGAAATGGAGAAAGAGGCAAGAAGCTAACCCTTCTGTCATCAAATAAACAGGGACAAAAAAGGCCACTAAGAATCTTAAAGGGAACCAAAATGCCTCAGGAATGTTACAACTCCTACGCTCGACTTTATACGTGTGAAATAACATTATATGCACTGAGAAGATGACATCCAATAACAATCTTTCAAAGGCAGGGAACCCTGAAGGAGACACATATTCATAGCTATAGACATTTGAGGAGCGATATAGGCCGTAACGGTACATGCCAGGGGTGGGTTTCTTGCCCCATTCCAACCGGTTAGGTTGGAACGCGGCCGGCGGCGTCCTCGTGCACGCGCATGGTGCACGCATGCGTACTAGCGTCTGTGCGATGCTCCAGCTGCTCCTGGACGATCGCACAGGCGCTGTATGCGTCCTGCGTATGCATGGAAGCGCAGAACTCATCAAAAATGGGTAAGGACCGCGGGCAGGCGGGCGCGCCCTTCGCCATTCCCGGAAGTTACTTACTTCCGGGTTCGGCGACCAACCGGTTCGCAGGGACCGCCGCGAACCGGTTGAAACCCACCCCTGCTATAGACATTTGAGGAGCGCTATAGGCCATAACGGTACATGCATGCCAATAAACAAATCAGAATTTTCTATCAGAATTGGCTTTTCTCTTTCTTCTCCTTGCTTCTCGCCTTTTAAAGAAATAATTTTTTTCTCGGGAATGCAGGAGATCAGTGCTTGATTCCAAAGGCAGTTTTCTATTTTCACTTCTTTGCAAGCCTCCCATGTGTTGGAATTAGGTGGGATTAATGATGATAACCCAGACTGATTTTCTTAATTGAAAAGTCAACGCAATCAATGTAAAAGCAGAAATGTCTAAAAACAGGGTCAGAAAAAAACTACCACACGTACAGTCGTTCAGTGAAGATGCTACATTACGGATAACATGCTGTAAGGACAGAACTCCCCCCCCCCCCCGAGATTCATTCATAATTACAGCTATGGGAAAGAAAGCAGCAGGATTTTTTTTAAAAAACTTCCTTAGCACACTGATGTGCAAGGTCCTTTTGGATACGAGGGATAATTCCACCTGCTGAGTTTCATTTCAAAGATACGTAGAGATATCCATTTATCCTTGCTTCTGGCTTGCACCAATTTTGTCTTTAAAGCTTTTAGCTGTAATATGGCCCTACATTTTTCTGCTTGGCACATATGGAATACCTTAGTATTTGAGGAGCTATTTATATCTTTGTCAGCAGAAACAAGGGCCTGCTTCCACATTTTTATATAATTCTGTTGCCTATGTATGTCATATTAGTCTAGGGACGTATCCCTAGCTGCTTTATTGGGGTAAACCACAACAGCATTTATGTTAAGAATTCAATCTCAAGATCTCTGATAGAGAAATTTGACTCTTGGCTCACTTGCTAGGTTGTTGAGCTATCTAACTGGTTCTTTTCCGGATTTTTGAGGCTGGCATACTGGTGGTAGCTGGATGCTGAGAATCTGTGACATCTATGAAACCAGAGGTGGTATTCTACCAGTTCGGACCGGTTTGCCCAAACTGTAGGGGAAATCATGGGTGGCCCCGCCCACCCACTCCAGCTCTATAGCATTCTATTTAGGCCCCTTTTTCACCAAAAGTGCATGCGTGGAAGGCTGAGCACACGTGCTCACATTTGCGAACCATTATGGAAGTGCTCCTAGACCTAGGAATTCAAACAAGGAACAAAGGTCAGGGAGAAGTCTTCAGCTTGTTTTAGAGAAGATTAGTATTCCCTTGTTCATTGATGGCTGATAACCCTGTCATTAGTTTGCATGATATTTGCTTCTATCTAGGCCTGGTTATGGACTTTCTACTGCCTAACTGTAGGAGAAAGACTACAGAGGCGTCAAACAAGGCATCAGTTTAGAATCTTTATGTATTCATAAAGAATGAAGTCCACCACCAATCCCATGAAAACCATTGACCCTTATCTAGTTTTGTTCAGGTGCAAACCGTCAGTCTGAGAAGATTCCTATGCACAGGCTTTCGCAATAAATCAGGGATTCAGAACTTTCAAGTGTGAACTGGGTTTTTTTGTGCCCGACACCAACCTCATATCATTTGGTGTCAAAGCCACACCGTGGACATGATCTAAGCGAACACTCTTGAATTTATCAGCACAAGGTTAAAGGATCATTTCCAAATAGTTGCCTTCGTTGCAGAGATTAAAGAAAGTCTTATAAAGACAATGATGAGATACTACAGAGTCTAGGAATCTAGTAATATTTGTATGTCAGTTCCAGACAATTCTCTGTCTCTCTCCTGCCCCTCTGGATGAAGAACATTTTATCACCTGTCTCTCAGCTTTGAATGCTGAGGGCACCTATAACAGGTCTGTTCTCATAATTTTGTATCGGTGTTATTATTGGGTTCATTTTGCACATTCATTTTGCACAGTGCAATTCTATTCTGGTCAATGCTTTCCAAAGTTTTGAAATAATTCTTAAGTGATTTAGACTGACCTTTCCCCTTTCCTTTGGAGCCAGCCTAAAACTGCACTAAATAAAATTAAAAGCTTCCCTGTCTAGCTGTGCCTGACTTTAAGGTGTGATGTTCATCTCTTTTACTTGGCTGAGGGAGGGAGCATTGTCCAAAGACATTTTTCATGGCCATCTGACCACCTTGGCTATATGCTAAGGCACATGGAACATTGCAGTACAAATCTGTAAATATCACTAATAGACAGGAAACAATTCACTGAAATGGTATATTCACATTAAGTGACTGAAGTGTGAAGCACAAGAATATCTGTAAGCCCTTAGGAATGAGAGGGGAAAAGGCCTTTGATTGGCATCTCTGAACATTATAAGTGTTACATGCTCTAATGCTTCAGCCTAAGTGTGTCGTGGCATTGCCAACATGATTCTCAGCCTCATCCTACCTTAATGGGGTACAGTTTTTTTTAATTATAAATGAAAGATTTTCTCAAAACGAACCAAGGCAATTATCTTTCCTGAACTCTGCTCCATCTCTTGTGCCTGCTAACATGTTGCTACAGCTTGAATAATAGAAAAAGAAATTAAAATCTAAAGACAAGCACAACTATGGAATTTCTGGCATGTGCAACATTGAATTTTCTCTCTCAATTCTTCCAAACATTCCCAGAAAGGGGTGTATGTCCAAATGCACACTATAGGAGAAAACTCCAATTTTGGTTGAATCAGAAACAATCCATCAATGGAGAGGTTATAGTAAACCAATCAACACCAGATAAAGAAGAAACAGTGCCATACTGGCCAGAGTTATGGAATAACCCAAAGAAATACAACAAGAATGCAGCTAAGATAAGAATAAAATAAGAAGCTGAAATGAAAGAACTTGTAATAACAGCAAATATGGTGGGGGGGGGAAGGGGCAAGGAGGATCAAGAATTAGTTGGCACAAGTGAAGATGAATCACATAGTTTTGGGTTGAAACATGGATGATCTCACCCATTGCCGAACAATTTAAGAGCAATTTAAGAGCCAAGGTGGCGCAGTGGTTAAATGCAGCACTGCAGGCTACTTCAGCTGACTGCAGTTCTGCAGTTCGGCTGTTCAAATCTCACCGGCTCAAGGTTGACTCAGCCTTCCATCCTTCCGAGGTGGGTAAAATGAGGACCCGGAATGTTGTTGGGGGCAATATGCTGACTCTGTAAACCGCTTAGAGAGGGCTGAAAGCCCTATTAAGCGGTATATAAGTCTAACTGCTATTGCTATTGCTATTCCTATGGCTATACTGCAAGCAAGTGTAACTGAAGATTGGTTAACGTCTGACAATTAAACTTCTGAAAGCATCAGGTCAGTTGCCCCACCAGCTAAATGTAGGCAAATTACCTACTTACCAACAACTTTCAAATTGCTATTTGGTGGGATAGCTGATGATAAAGTCCAGCGGCAACTCATTGTAATCAAGCTCTTTCCATCTGAGAAAAAAATGAAATTGCCCAAACAGCAGAGGGACAAAAAAAAAACCAGCCTCTGCTTGAGAAGATGATTTTGAAAAACTTCAAGAGAAGGAAAACCAACTTGAGTGTGGATTGGATTGATTGCAAAAAGGCATTCGGCTTCCTGCCACATGATTGGATAATCAAGTGCCCAGAAATATGATGAGTTACTAGAAACATCAGAGGAATTGTGCAAGGATCAATGGCACAATGGGGGACACAATTGCTGGTTCAATGGGGATAGACTGATTAATTAATCCATCAAGAGCAATTTTTCAAGGAGACTCACTATCACCACTACTATTTGCCATTGAACTCATCCCTCTTTCAATTGCAAACATTAAAAAAAAAATCTACCAGGCTATTCCAGTTCCTTTATATGGATGATCTGAAGCTATATGGAAAAACACCACCTGAAAGGATATCTTTGCTCAACACTGTTCGTATATACAACCAGGTGCAAAAGAGTTTGGACTGGACAATTGCACCACCCTTCTCAAAAATGGAAAAATAGAGAAAGCTGAAAGAATCAAGAGGCCATATGGAAATAACATCAGAAGTCTAACATCAGAAGTATTTGCGAGACCGCCTACTGCCGCATACCTCCCAACGGCCGATAAGATCCCACAGGGTGGGCCTCCTTAGGACGCCGTTAGCCGGACAGTGTCGGTTGGCGGGGCCTCGGAGGAGAGCCTTCTCTGTGGCTGTTCCGACCCTGTGGAATCAGCTACCCCCAGAGGTCTGGACCTCACCCACCCTCATGGCCTTCAGAAAAGCTGTTAAAACCTGGCTGTTCCGGCAGGCCTGGGGCTGTTGACCTTATTATGTAGGGTCCAGCCCCAACTTGAATGTATGCGTGTTGGAGAATTTTAATCTTTATTTTTATTTTATTTTGTTTGTTTTTCTTTCTTGTTCTGTGTAAGCCGCCCGGAGTCCTTCGGGATTGGGCGGCCTATAAATCTAATAAATTAAATTAAATTAATTGATTTTTTTTTCACTCCCCTGCAGATGCCCTTGACCTGCATCTATACTTTATTCTAACAATTGCTCATGAACTATTTTGCAACTTCAGGGCTTAATAACACAACTGAATCCTGCAGTGGTGTATTCAATGGCAACTCCATCCAGTTCCTAGTGTTTTCACCAACTACAGAAAACCTAAGGACAAACACTATGGATGAGCAACTAAAGAATTAGACTCCAGCAAACTGTAACAATAACAAGGCTATTATCAGATTTGTTCATTGAAACTGTAGAAAGACAATTTGTCAGCCTCTGCTTTGCTTCTGCTTCGGCTGCCATTGAAACGGGGAGGGGGGGGCATAGTATTTGGGAAGGGAATCATTATGTGCTGGAGGAAGATTCTAGACGCTGGCCTGACCATCTTATTGCGCATGTGGAGGAAGGGAGTTTCCCGCCAAGGTTAACTGTCCGGCATTCCATCCTGGTGATGTTTTTTGAAGATATCTCCCACCTGACAGTTGGGTGAATTATAATTGGACTATGGACTGGGGTGCCAAGGGGAGGGGATTGAGCTATACATGATATTCCTTGCTTTCGCACCTAATTAACCAGATTCAGCTTCGCTTCGCTACTGTTTGTTTGTAATTAGTAAAAGTACACTTAATTTCAAACAAATGGAGTTGAGTGGTTTCTTTCCTGATTATTAAATGAAGTCGCACCCGACACAATTCTTTTCTCCCTCTGCTGCAGTTATTTAAAAACAGCGAAAAATTTAAAAAAATGAGAGTGACTTAAAGAAGAATTAGAAACCTCTGTCACTGTTCATATTGCAACAGAATCACTGGTGGATGATAAATAATCAACAGGCGTAAATAATCAACAGCCAAATGAGGCCATCATACCATCACTAGGGTAAAAAATGAGGAAGCCAATGAAGAGGCGGCAGCATTTCCCAAAAAGCAAAACAAGCGTAAGATGAATCAAATTATTTCATTTGCTTTAGTTATTTATGCTGCATTTCTTCTAATAGGCCTTAAGTACCAATGAAGGGCAGGAAATCAGGGAGCAAGCTTATGAAGTAACAGTTATGCAAGGAGAATTTTCCCCCCTTGCAATCTCGCCAGCCAGAACAATATTCTCATGACTGCTGCTGTCGGTTTTCCAATCTACTGATGTTCCTACTGCTGTTACCCAAATAATGTAGCTACGAGAATTTTGAGAGGTAGCATTGGTGGGGTTTTGTGTTTGTTTGTTTGTTTGTTTGTTTGTTTGTTTGTGTGTGTGTGTGTGTGATATGCTAATCAAGGAGGCTAGAAATGATAACAAGGAAATGGCTGACCTTTCTGATTTAGAAACTTATGTTTCTAGTGAGCCAAGGTGGCGCAGTGGTTAAATGCAGCACTGCAGGCTACTGCTAGATCAGCAGGTCAGCGGTTCAAATCTCACCGGCTCAGGGTTGACTCAGCCTTCCATCCTTCCGAGGTGGGTAAAATGAGGACCCAGATTGTTGGGGGCAATATGCTGACTCTCTGTAAACCGCTTAGAGAGGCCTGAAAGGCCTATGAAGCGGTATATAAGTCTACTGCTATTGCTATTGCTATTGCTATTGCTATTGTTAAGTGTAAAAATGTATGCACTTCAGTACATAGGTTTGTACCATAGGTGGGTTCCTACCAGTTTGCACCTATTCGGTAGAACCGGTTCGTCAAATCTACCGAACCGGTTAGAAGAGGTTCCACCAGTGGACCCGGAAAGCAGGCCACACCTACAGAAGAGCTTCCAAAAATTTTTTAAACCCACCACTGGTCCTTGGATATGATTATTCTACACTATCATGCTCATATTTATAAAACTCAGTGCCTCTGGGAAAGGTAAGGATGACTACTGCGTTTGTGGTGCAATCAGAACATTGCGTGTGTTGAAGTTGTTTTAACGCAAACCAAAGATGCCTTTTAAAAAACAAGTTTACATCATATTCTTATGCATGCCAGTACTGTGTGTGAGGTAATTTAAGGTTGTTCTAACAAGTGTCGTCGGCATCTTCATATCTGGTCACATGGGCAGCAAGCCACTCCCATCCGGTCACATGGGCGGCAAGCCGCTCCCACAAAGGAGGCCACACCCACAGAGGAGGTTCGAACAATTTTTGAAACCCATCACTGGTTTGTACTAATACAGGATAATATTAGTGTGTTAGGGTTGATATGAGGGATCCCTGGTGCTGAGCTTGGTTGTTTTCTTGCAAATGTTTCTTTACCAGGGCTGACGTGATAGCAGTGTTATCTTCGGATATCTTCGAGACCGTCTTCTGCCGCATACCTCCCTAAGACCGATAAGATCTCACAAGATAGGCCTTCTCCAGGTGCCATCAGCTGGACAATGCCGGCTGGCGACGCCTCAGAGTAGGGCCTTCTCTGTTGCTGCTCCGACCCTGTGGAATGAGCTACCCCCAGAGATCCGGACCCTACCCACCCTCATGGCCTTCCGAAAAGTTATTAAGACCTGGCTATTCCGGCAGGCCTGGGGCTGTTGACCTCTGGATTGACCAAGATTAGATTGGGTGCATGTTGTGTCTTTTTAAATTGTGTTTTATCGTGTTTTATCTGTTTTTAATTTCTTTTAATTTCTGTTGCTGTAAGCCGCCTGGAGTCCTCCGGGATTAGGCGGCCTATAAATTTAATAAACAGTTAAACAGTGTTCCGATATCTCAGGTGCTGCCACAAAGAAGAGGGAATCAAACTATTCTCCAAAGCACCTGAGGGTAGGACAAGAAACAATGGGTGGAAACTAATCAAGGAGAGAAGCAATTTAGAACTAAGGATAAATTTCCTGACAGTTAGAACAATTAATCAGTGGAACAACTTGCCTCCAGAAGTTGTGAATGCCTCAACAGTGGACGTTTTTAAGAAGATAGTGGATATCCACTTGTCTGAAGTTTTGTAAGGGTTTCAGGCAAAAGTAGGAGGTTGGACTAGAAGACCTCCAAGGTCCCTTCCAACTCTGTTATTCTAAAAACCCAAACTAGGTAACATCATCAGTGTTGGCAGATTATGACAAGCATTGATGATATTACCTAGTTTGGGTAATGAAGCGTCTCAAGAAAAAAGCAAGTCCAGATAGCACCAAATATCTGAGTTTGTAGACAATATGGATCTTGATATCTACCAACGCAGATGAGATAAATGGAAAGAGCAATGTGTGTAGTTCGATGTCATTATGGAGACTATTGCTTGTCTTCTCTTCTTCCCAAAAAGCTATAGATCTATAGATTTATTTATTTATTTTTATATGGCTATCCCTCTCTCCACAACAACTTTGGGAGGAAAACAAACATGTTTTCTTTTAAGCCACAGAAATAAATAATTAAGGTTAGTCTTTTGGCAGCTGAAAGAATAAAATCCACAAAATAGTATCAATCAACTGAGGCTTCAGGTAAAAGTGAGCCGGAAGTCATAATAAATAAATAGAATTTTGAGATGTATCCATACAATGACTGCCGTATTTTACTTTAGTACATTTAAAATGATTATATTTTTATCTTTAATTTTAATTCCCTTGTTTGTCTGTAAGCCGCCCAGAGTCCCCTGGGAGTGGGTGGCATACAAATACCAATAAACTGGAAACTGGAAAATAGTTCATACAAATAACATATTTAGGACATAATAACCTATTCATAAAGAGGGTTACACTGTATTCCTTTCATTTTCCATTACACCAATTGAAATTGAAACGCCGCCAAACCCATAAACCACTTTAAATTTCAGATATGGCTTACTGAAATCATAGTTTCATAAGCTATCAGTAAGATTTAGGACATAACGCTTAACTATGGTTATTTAAAATAGAAAGAAATTATTCTGGTTGCCTTAATAGACACGACAGAGAAGAACAACACGGAAGATTTATTCAGAGTAGTAAACCACAGTTTAGTGTTGCATCTAAATCTGTCAGCATTATGACACCTTTGAATTACTCACTCTAAATTGCAAGGGGAGATGGATCGACATGAAAAGATAATAACTTGCTGGAAAACATTCCCTCAAAAACGTAAGATTTGCACTTGTTCGCATAGCCCTGTCTCTGTCTTAGCCAAGAACGCTCAAATAACTTTAAAACAAACACACTCTTTCATTGTATACTTAATTCCCTTTGATTTGAATCAGTTTTAATTGAACCCTTGCAACTCAATGCAGTTAAACAAAATGCAGTACATTTTTAACAGTTTCCTCCTTTAAGAGAGTCCAGTCAGCTGATCAGAAGTGGGTTGCATTTACTTTAACAATGGTTCACGGGTTCTAAGCGGGTTTCACTAATATATATCATCAGACTTAATAGGACTAAATTCCTTGTCATCCTTTCTTATTCTTAGGCACATATAGAATTACACTGAAAATTTTAAAATAAGCTACTCCATAGCTCCGAGGTGGCGCAGTGGTTAAATGCAGCACTGCAGGCTACTTCAGCTGACTGCTAGTTCGGCAGTTCGGCTGTTCAAATCTCACCGGCTCAGGGTTGACTCAGCCTTCCATCCTTCCAAGGTGGGTAAAATGAGGACCCGGATTGTTGTTGGGGGCAATATATGCTGACTCTGTAAACCGCTTAGAGAGGGCTGAAAGCCCTATGAAGCGGTATATAAGTCTAACTGCCATTGCTATTCCTAGTATATATACCCGTGATGGCAAAACTATGGAGCCATTTATCAGGGCATGTGAGGGAAGCTCCTGAAACTTCTGGAGGGCCTCCGAGGTGGTGGTGGGGGCTGTTTTCACCCTCCCCAGGCTCCAAAAAAGGGCGCCAAAAGTGGGGGGAATTGCTGGCCGCGCACACATGCATGCAGAGGGGGGAAGCATGCACATGTGTGGCACGCCCACAAACAACCCTCCCCTCCCGCGCTCTCCCCGCTTTTGGCACACGAGCCAAAAAAGGTTCACCATATATATATATATCGAACCTGTGCTATATTACATCTTAGGCAAACATCTTAGCCTAAGACACTATATATATATACACACATATACACACACATATACACATACACATACACATACACATACATACATACATACATACATACATACATACATACATACAGTGCCTTATCTGTCTATCGGCTCGTCACAAGAGACCATCACGACAGAAACCCAATATTTTTACTGTTGCCTTTGTTATATTTGTGTTGTATATACTACATATATATAGAGAGAGACCATCCAGACAGAAAGCCCAATATTTTACTGTTGCCTTTGTTACATTTGTGTAGTATGTAGGCTCGTCACAAGAGACCATTTCTGGATGGTCTCTTGTGACGAGCCGATGGACAGAGAACGGAAGCAGTTAGCTTCCTCTCATAATTGGGGCATACCAGGGGTTGTGACTTTAAATATATACCTTTCTCCCTGGCTCAGCTGATAACAGATACTGCATATATACTGCATATATATATATATATATATATATATATATATATATATATATATATATATATATATATATATATATATATATATATATATATATATATATATATATATATATATATATATATATATATATATATACACACACATATATACATACATATATATATATATATGTATGTATGTATGTATGTATGCATGTATATGTGTGTGTGTGTGTGTATATATATGTGTGTGTTTGTGTGTGTGTGTAGTATATAGTATATGTAGTATATAGTATATATTAAAGAGAAAGAGAGAGAGAGAGAAAGAGAGAGAGAGTGATATGAATGGATGATGAGAGTGATTTCACATGGTTTATGACTTGTATCTCAATATTTGAAGGTATATTTAGGGACAGATTATCAATTGTCAGTAGAATGCATAACATTCATAATAAATTATATTAGTCACTACTTTACTTTTATCATGTTAACTCTACATGTTTATGTTGTGTTCCTTTCCTCCTCCTGGCTATGGGTATCCTTTTCACATCTTTTTTTCCTTCACATTTAAAGTATAATCCCATTAACCCAGGAAATTGTTTCCTTCTATCAGGAAACCTGCCACAATTTTATTTATTTCTATTGCAACCTAATATGGATAAAGTGTGAGGAAGATATAGAATAGCACAGTTATGTTGTAAATGTTTAATATTGCTTAAACAAACAAAAAAAAATGAATGATTTTTATAACATAATTTAGAATGGACTTTTAGAACCTTGCATTAATAGAATAATTTATATAGCTTATATAGCACACACACGTATGTATGTATGTATGTATGGGCTCTCAGTCCCTTTCTCTCTTGACACAATTAAACTTTTATAGAAGATTGAGAATTTCTTCATACTTAGCAATAGCAGTTAGACTTATATACCGCTTCATAGGGCTTTCAGCCTTCTCTAAGCGGTTTACAGAGTCAGCATATCTCCCCCACAGTCTGGGTCCTCATTTCACCCACCTCGGAAGGATGGAAGGCTGAGTCAACCTTGAGCCGGTGAGATTTGAACCGCCGAACTGCAGCTTAGCAGTCAGCTGAAGAGGATGCAGTACTGCACTCTAACCACTGCGCCACCTCGGCTCCTACTTGTCCTTCCCTTCACTCTCCTCCCCAATTCATTTCTTTCATTCTTCTACTTCAAAATGTAAACTTGGAGAAAATACCCTGTTTTACCATGCCTGAGTGACAGTTTTGATACCAAATCATCTCAGTGCATAATTCTGACTTAAAGCCACAACACTCTTTACAACGAAGTAAAAATTAGAAATATTACTCTTCACCAGTTTTACAAAGAATGGTGAACCGGGTGGTATTTAGAACATGTTTGGGTAGAATGCATTGGGTGCAAATATAGCCAGCCACTTCTCAAAGATTCCTTTAAGGTTCTTAGATGAAACACAAGATTCTGAAGACCAGTTAGGTGGGATAAAGTTCTTCACCTTTATTATACAGAACTAAAGCACATCAGGTCCAACAAAGAACCATATGCAGCTTTAAACCTCTGTAGAATTGCAACTTCTGTTCTACTAAAATCTTTCTAATGCTGCTTCAGAAATTTGAGAATAAAAAGAATCTTCCTGGCATAATCAGAAAAGCAGTTGGGGGCTATCAAGAGGATGATTCAAACTGAGACGAAAATTTGTGGGGAATGCCTCTCTTTTTGCATTTACTCCTCAGTTGAATTGTGCTTCTGATAGCTAAATGAGAGTGTTACATACATGGGAAGGATGTTATCTGTTCAAATAATGGTTTTGAAGCTGAGTGATTCTTGCAGAGTTTAAAGCAATGCAGGGAAATAGATTTAAATGTGCTTGCATTAACGTGGGTACAGTATTTGTATGTGAATATCATCATTCTGTCTGTCTGTCCATCCATCTTTGTCTACTTACTTACCCGGTATAGCATATCAAAATTGAAAGGAAAAAAAAATGTGGTCCCTAATCACATATAGCAGCTGTGGACCAATCCTACCACTTTTTTTCTTAGGATCGTATTTTAAACAGGAGCTATATGATGGCTGCATAGACATTTTCATAGCTGAAGTACCATTTTCCCTTCAAAGTCATTCAAAATCCCCAGAATAATATATTTTTCTCATATCTCTCTCTCTCTCTCTCTCTCTCTCTCTCTCTCTCTCTCTCTCTCTCGGTAGGTAGGTAGGTAGGTAGGTAGGTAGGTAGGTAGGTAGGTAGGTAGGTAGGTATGTAGCAATAGCAATAGCAGTAGACTTATATACCGCTTCATAGGGCTTTCAGCCCTCTCTAAGCGGTTTACAGAGAGTCAGCATATTGCCCCCAACAATCTGGGTCCTCATTTTACCCGCCTCGGAAGGATGGAAGGCTGAGTCAACCCTGAGCCGGTGAGATTTGAACCGCTGAACTGCTGATCTAGCAGTAGCCTGCAGTGCTGCATTTAACCACTGTGCCACCTACACAAAATGTAGATAGGTAGGTAGGTATGTAGGTATGTAGATAGGTAGGTAGGTAGGTAGGTAGGTAGGTAGGTAGGTAGGTAGGTCTGTCTGTCTGTCTGTCTGTCTGTCTGTCTGTCTGTCTTTGGTTATTTGGGTTTTCTCCCACGTAAAATTGGAAGTGTCTTGGCGACGTTTCAACGAAATCTCATTCGTCATCCTCAGGCTCCATGCTTCCAGGAGCAATGCTCTTGGAAGCACAAAGCCTGAAGATGACAAATGAGACTTCGTCGAAACGTCGCCAAGACACTCCCAATTTTACGCGGGAGAAAACCCGAATAACCAAAGACCTACATACTAACACCCGCGAAAACCTCAGAAAACACACACACACACACACACACACACACACACATCTATCTATCTATCTATCTATCTATCTATCTATCTATCTATCTATCTATCTATCTATCTATCTATCTACCTACCTACCTACCTACCTACCTACCTACCTACCTACCTATCATCTATCTATTATCTATCTATCTATCTATCTATCTATCTATCATCTATCTATCTATCTATCTATCTATCTATCTATCTTATTGAATTATTGTGTTCACAAGGCATGTTTATTAGGTCACTTAATGATTTAATGGGCGTATATGCCCCACCTGAAAACTTAATAGAATTTCTGATTAGAGATCTTCCTTTTTGGGGGCCTTATGTCAGTTTATGGACTGATGCTTTACAAACCTAGGGTAATGAAGCAAATAGGTTACACATGGATGTGGGCAAGGTGTGTGTGTGTGTGTGCAGCTATGAATCTGTGTTTGAATAACTGTCTTGTGATAGATTAGAAACATAGCGTATGGGCAATCAACCAGTTGCTGTTTCCAGTCCAGCCTTCGGAGACACAAAAACATTTTGCTTTGTCAAGTGGCCTAACTTTGCTTTTATCTTCACTTCCTAATTGGCTAGAAATAATTCAGGGAAAGGGTTTTCATACAATGCATTATTAACTTGCCAGTTTTGTTGCCCAAATTGGAGCAATGAAAATAACCTCCAGGTGGCTTTAATAGGAGATACATTCATGAAGGGCAATACTATCAGTAGATGTGAAATCTATTTTGCAACGGTAAAAGTCCACATTTGGTCCAAGTGATGGATCGTAAATTGAAGGGATGAAATCTGTCCTTTACCCCAAAGGCCTATTACAGTGATGGCCAACCTTTTTCTTATGGAGTGCCAAAATTGTGCGTACGCACTATCGCACAAGCATGTGTGCCCACACCAATTCAATCCTCCCTGCCCAACTGCACATGCGTGCATGACCCCCCCACCCGCTGCATATGCACACATAAATCCCCCAAGCTCCGATAGCTTTTCTGAAGCCTGGGGAGGGCAAAAACGAACCCTCCCGGACACCCTCCGGAAGCCGGAAACGGATCATTTCTGAACTTCCCGTTGGCCCATTGGGCCTGTTTTTCACCCTCCCCAGCCTCCAGAGGCTTCCCTGAAGCCTCATTCGTCATCTTCAGGCTTCGTACTTCCAGGAGCATTCATTCGTCATCCTCAGGCTTCGTGCTTCCAGGAGCAATGCTCTTGGAAGCATGAAGCCTGAAGATGACAAATGAGACTTCGTTGAAACGTCGCCAAGACACTTCCAATTTTACGCGGGAGAAAACCCGAATAACCAAAGACCTACATACTAACATAGTAACTTCCCTCCGGAAGCCGGAAATGGATCATTTCTGAACTCCCTGTTGGCCCATTGGGCCTGTTTTTCACCCTCCCCAGCCTCCAGAGGCTTCCCTGAAGTCTCATTCGTCATCTTCAGGCTTTGTGCTTCCAGGAGCAATGCTCTTGAAAGCACGAAGCCTGAAGATGACAAATGAGACTTCGTTGAAAGGGGAGGGGGGAAAACGGCTTCCCGGGTCCTCCAGAAGGCTGAAAATCACCTGGCCGGCGTGCAAATGCTCGCCCGGGCTGACAACCAGCAAATATGGCTCTGCGCGCCACCTGTGGCATGCGTGCCATAGGTTTGCCTATCATTTCCCACCATTGAGACTCCCATCCTTCGCGAAGAGATTGATCAAACACATCTACCAAATCTAACCACGACAGCAGTGATATCATCTCACTTAAACTGCAGTTTTAATTCTAAATGTGTATCTATTCCTACTTCAGCAAATTGAAATGTTACAGAAATATGCCTCTGTTTTTCTTTCCTTTTCTGTTTTTTTTTTTTGTGCACCACAGAAATCTTCCCAATCAGAGGAGAATCACATGGAGTTCAGTGAGGTTTATTCCCATGTACATCGGTACAAGATAGTAATGCTGATTCTTGACAACACGTCTAACGTGTTTTATTTTTAATGCAGAAAACAATGACAACTGAATATTAAAAATACATCCTGTTGTTATGGCAACAAATGTTTTAAAAAATACATTAAGAAAAAAATACCTGAAGGAAAAATGACAGTGTTGTTATAGCAACTAATTTTCCTTTAGAATAATTAGGTTTCAAGATGTTTTCTATTTTAAGGTGTTTTTTAAAAGAAATGATGTTAAAAACTCAATTTTTTAATATTTGTGCACTTAGTTTTAATAAATAAAACATTTATTTTGATTTTTTAGTGGACTTATGTAGTGATAACTAAAAAAAAATAATGCTAGTGCAGTAATGATCAGCAAAAAATTAGTAGACAGAATCATAAAAATGCAGGTCAGATAGATGAAATAATGCTTTGCACGGAATTAATTTGCAGTAACCGTTTACATTTATATTACATTATTAGTTTTAAATCATTAGGTGTTGGGTTATTCATTTTTATTAGCTTAAGACTTGACATATGAGAAATATAAAGTATACGAAGCAAGGTTTAAAAGAAATACGTGAAACAACAATTCCAGTTTTGACATGTTATTATTCTGTTCTTTGCTTCTATTTTAAAGGATGTTATGAAACATTATTTTAACTATCTTAGTTTTCTCGCTGATCTGCAGCAACTTGAAATGATCCAAAAGTGAATCTTTCTTGTCTAATTTGTCTAATGCTTGTCTAATGCTTGTCTAATTTTTTTTTCTTAGCCCTACTGTGCTTGGCATTAATGACAACAATGAAAAGTCGATTAGATTCAGATATTCCCACCCACACATTACTGCAAATAAAACTCGTTTTATGTTACTTCTAAGAGGGGAAATTGATCTCAATACAGGTATTCCTCAACTTACAAAAGTTCATTTAATGACCAACGTTCCAATGACCCTGGAAAAAGTGACTTATGACCATTTTTCATTCTTACTACTATTGAAGCATTCCCATGGTCAGGTGATCAAAATTCAGATGCTTGGCAATTGATTCACATGTATGACAATTGTAATGTGCCATGGTCATGTGATCACCTTTTGCAACCCATGTCAAGCAAACTCAATGAGGAAGCCAGATCAACCTAACAACTGGGTTACTAACTTAACTACTGAAATGATTCACTTAATGACTGTGGCAAGAAAGATCATAAATGTGGTTAAAACTTACTTAACTGTCTCACTTAGTAAGAGGTTTTTGGCTCAGTTGTTGTCTTAAGTCGAAGATCACCTGTACCACATGGGGCTACCCTTGAAAAGCGTTCGGAGACTACAGCTAGTCCAGAATGCAGCCGTGCGAGCGATATTGGGTGTACCAAGGTACACCCACATTACACCTGTCCTCCGCGAGCTGCACTGGCTACCAATTGGTCTCCGGACGCAATTCAAGGTGTTGGTCATTACCTTTAAAGCCCTACATGGCTTAGGACCAGGGTACCTGCAAGACCGCCTACTGCCACATACCTCCCAACGGCCGGTAAGATCCCACAGATTGGGCCTCCTTCAGATGCCATCAGCCAGACAGTGTCGGCTGGCGGGCCCCCGGAGGAGAGCCTTCTCTGTGGCTGCTGCGACCCTTTGGAATCAGCTACCCCCAGAGGTCCGGACCTTACCCACTCTCGTGGCCTTCAGGAAAGCTGTTAAAACCTGGCTGTTCCAGCAGGCCTGGGGCTGTTGACCTCATTGTTAAGATCCAGCCCCGATTAGAACGAATGCATGTTGTGAATTTTAAACTATCCTTTTTGCTATCTGCAGTTCAGCGGTTCAAATCTCACCGGCTCAAGGTTGACTCAGCCTTCCATCCTTCCGAGGTGGGTGAAATGAGGACCCAGACTGTGGGGGCAATATGCTGACTCTGTAAACCGCTTAGAGAGGGCTGAAAGCCCTATGAAGCGGTATATAAGTCTAACTGCTATTGCTATTGCTAATTGCCTCACTCATTGAGATGGATTTTTTTTCTGGAACATTTTTCTTTCCAATCCTAGGCTGTACCTGGCTCATTTTCAAATGTGATCTTTCTTTTACCAATTGTTTTCCCATCATAACAGATTTGGTGGTCCCATCCCATTGAGGTTTAGGACCAGGGGTGGGTTCCAGCTTCTGCTACTGCCGGTTCACTCAGGGACATGCTTCGGATGTGCATGCACAGTAGTAAAAAAAAATGCTTCTGCACATGCGAAGAAGCCAAAACCAAGATGTTGGCACCTATGGTGCTGCCGATAAAACTGGTTTGGGAGTGGCAGGCCGAGTTACTATCTACTTTGCCAAACCGGGCCGAACTGGTAGGAACCCACCTCTGTTTAGGATATTTATTTTACCAACAGACAGAGTTCTGACTCCTTTAGCCGAGGTAGCGCAGTGGTTAGAGTGCAGTACTGCAGGCCACTTCAGCTGACTGTTATCTGCAGTTCGGCAGTTCAAATCTCACCAGCTCAAGGTTGACTCAGCCTTCCATCCTTCCGAGGTGGGTGAAATGAGGACCCAGACTGTGGGGGCGATATGCTGACTCTGTAAACCGCTTAGAGAGGGCTGAAAGCCCTATGAAGCGGTATATAAGTCTAACTGCTATTGCTATTGCTATTTATAATTCCCCCCTCCAACTTCATTGGGGTGAAAAAAATTAAAATAATGAAGACCCTTGAATACAAACTTTAATTTTGGATACAATTCATAGTTCACTTATTACCCACACCCGGAGGGCCACTGTGGACTATCTCTACCTTTAAATCTGCTTAATGTATGAGAAATTTCTTCCATGAATAATAACAATTTCGGAACACCAGTGCAAATGGAATTGTCATGCTCCAAATAGCTAAGTATAATTCAAAAAGAAGGATTTGCAATGAGTCTTATTAATTCCGTTTATTGTCAAGAAAGTAATAAATTAATATAGGGAACCTTGGAAACTAAGCCAAAACTTGAATATTCATTTGTGAATTCATTAAGGCGGGATCTTTGAAAGAACTTTGAAACTTCTTTCCCCCCAATTCTAAGGCCAAAGGGCTAATCATCTTTTTTTCCCCAGCTATGATAGATCTTGAAATATAATTTGCTTGTTAATTATGTTTTGAGCTACCCCTGTTTCTTTCCCAACCCCAAAGTCAGCTTCGAGAGATCTTTCTTACAGGAAAAAATGATGTTATGCTGAAGATTCCTATTTTAAACAATTATTTCTTACAGCATACACTATTTATATTGAAGGGACATAATAATAGTAGAGTAGGTATAATTACTGGGACATAATCGGGGTGAAATTCAGCAGGCTCTGACAGGTTCTGGAGAACTGGTAGTGGAAATTTTGAGTAGTTCGGAGAATTGGTAAATACCATCTTTGGCTGGCCCCAGAATGGGGTGGGAATGGGGATTTTGCAGTGTCCTTCCCCTGCCATGCCCACCAAGCCACGCCCACAGAACCGGTAGTAAAAAAAGTTGAATTTTACCACTGGACATAATAATAACTTGCTATTTCACTTCTGTAAGAATTGCTTTGCTCCTGTAAGAATTAGAACAGCCTCTGCCATTTGTTTCTACCAGTGGTTACATAGGGCAAATACCTGTGTGGCTAAGCACTCAGCCCCCGGATGGGAGTGGCTTGCCGCCCATGTGACCGGATATGAAGATGCCGATGACACTTGTCAGAACCACCTTAAATTACCTCACACACAGCACTGGCATGCATAAGAATAGGATGTATACTTCTTTTTTAAAAGGGATCTTTGGTTTGCGTTAAAACAACTTCAACACACGCAATGTTCTGATTGCACCACAAACGCAGTCGTCATCCTTACCTTTCACAGAGGCACTGAGTTTTATACATATGAGCATGATAGTGTAGAATAATCATATCCAAGGACCAGTGGTGGGTTTCAAAATTTTTTGGAATCTCTTCTGTAGGTGTGGCCTGCTTTCCGGGTCCACTGGTGGAACCTCTTCTAACCGGTTCAGTAGATTTGATGAACTGGTTCTATCGAATAGATGCGAACTGGTAGGAACCCACCTCTGGTCCTAACTATTGTCTTGGAATGCAGACAAATCATTGTCAACATACTGTGATCACAACACTGGGAAGCAGTTCTCACATTTTCTTCCTGTGTGTTAGCAAGTGTGAAAATAATTAAATCAAACACAAAAGCAATTGTTGAGACAACTAAAGAAGGTTGTTCTACACTCTTTACTGGTATTTTCAGAAATTGTTTCTTAAGGTGACATTTATTGCCATGGCCTTATTGTCCAGACATTTACTCACAACCCGACAAGATGCACGTAGGCTAAAATAGAAACTTGCCGTTTTTGGATTCCAGCCTCAGCAAAAACCAAAGTCAAAAAATGAATGCAAAAATAGTGAGAAGGAATGTATCTCTCTTCAAATATCTATTCTGTCACTAAGTTGAAACCCAGGAGTTCTGCTTAGAATAGAACGTGACCCGACAAATGTGCGCACGACAAAAGCGCGCCGACAAAACTGTGGCGGGAAAACCGCGACGTCATAAACGCGCCCACAACGCACCAACAAAACCGCGCCCACAAAAGCGTGATTTAAGTTAAGGTAAGGGTTAGGGTCAGGGTTAGGGTCAGGGTTAGGTTTAGGGTTAGGGTTAGGATTAGGGTTAGGGTTATTGGGTTGTTATTACTTGTTTTTTGAAGACACGCTTTTGTCGGCGCGCTGTTGTTGGCGCGCTTCTGCGCTCATTCGTCGGCGCGCTTTTGACCTCATGGTTTTCTCGCCACGGTTTCGTCGGCGCGCTTTTGTCGAGCATGCATTTGTCGGTGAACCGAATAGAGAGAGATAGAGAGTTCTTTTGCTGTCAATAAATGGATATTCCCTGCAGAAATAGTCAGTTATCAATTCACTCGTTATCCTCTCCTTGAGTCTGCTTTTTTTCTCAAAGTTGGAAAATAATAGATCGGTTGAAACTTGACCGCATTATTTATTATTAATTGATTATTCCTTGTCCTTACTGACACCCCGAGGAACAATCCTGCCTTTATTGATGGCTCTTGGTGACCTGCGCAATTATTAGCAATGGTTCCTGCTGGTAGCTTGCATGAAACAGGTTGGAGCTTTCACTCAGGCTGACAATGGGGGCTCTGCGCAGGAGGCCAAACAAATCAGCAGGATGCAAACTGACAGGCCAATCTGAAAGTGCACATTCCCTCTTATTTACAATTGTCTGACCTTATTCGGTTAGCTCTGCATGCAGATCCAGAGGGGGCTTTGCAATATAGAGAACAACAAAAGAAAGAAGTATGTTAAGAAACTTCTTGAACATATTTCTTTAAATAGTATAGTATTCTGCCACGGAATGTTAAAAAAAAAGGGCGTGGGAAATCACAGAAGAAAATTAAAATATCTGCTGAGTATTTTTAATCCTTTTTTTTAATAAGCAAAAAGATTTAGATTTAGATTTATTTGTATGCTGCCCTTTTCCGGGAGGGACTCAGGGTGGCGAACAACTCAAAGGGGGGGAAAGGGGAAGCATAGAACACAATACAAGTAGTTAAAATAGCCAAGAATCACACAACCACACAAGTTGAGAGGGGAGGGGAACTCATCAACCCCAGGCCTGCCGGCAAAGCCAGGTTTTGACGGCTTTTCGGAAGGCCTGGAGAGAGGTGAGTGTCCGAATCTCTGCGGGGAGTTCATTCCAAAGGGCCAGAGCTGCCACAGAGAAGGCCCTCCCCCGGGTAGTAGCCAGATGGCATTGGCTGGTAGACGGAACCCGGAGGAGGCTGACCCTGTGTGATCTAATGGGTCTTTGGGAGGTAATTGGCAGCAGGCGGTCTCTCAAGTACCCAGGTCCAATACCATGAAAGGCTTTATAAGTTACGACTAGCACTTTGAAGCGTATCCGGAGACTGATCGGTAGCCAGTGCAGCTCGCGGAGGATAGGTGTAACGTGGGTGAAAAAAATTCATGGGTTGAAGGCAAAGCTAGATTTTGGAAAGACTGGGTTTGTATCAATGGTTTCCTAACGGAGAAAAGAAGAATGGAATATTAATGTATAAAACGGATTGACTTTTTTTGTGATGCAAATGATTACAAATGTGAAAAGAAGTCTTTAATTTGTATGATTAAGTTGACCGTTATTTACAGCCCTAATTTAGACTTTGCAAGTATATTCCCTGATTGTTTAAGCAAGCTCTTCTTTATTATTTGCGGTTCTTTGATAATTAATGGGGATTTTAATGAGATCCTCAACCCAATTTTAGGCAAGGATTCTTCATTATAAAGCTGCAGTCCTCGGTTCGGTATAAGCATCAAAGAAGGATAATGTGCATTGGTTTAATTGAGGTGCAGCATGTTTAAAACCCAACAATGGTACACATTACACACACACACACACACACACACACACACACACACACACACACAGAGTATCATGCTGTTGCAATGCCAGACCCTCTTCTAATTTTCAATATGAAGATGCTTCTAAGAATGAACCCTTTTTAAAAAAAATCATCAGAATTGAACAATGATGTGAAAATATGTGGAAAAAAGAGCTGCGAAGCATTTGCGGAGCTCATGCAACATCTGAGGAAAATGCACTCCCAAGTCTTGTTGAGATTGCACAAATCCTGGGAAAACATGGAGCAGCCCAGAGGTCTATGCAGGAGTGACCTCACTTTTCTTCCAAGCATTTTTCCCACAAGGGCATATCTTAACTCGCACGGCTGCATTCTGGACCAGTTGCAGTCTCCGAACACTTTTCAAGGGCAGCCCCAAGTAGAGCACGAGCGATACTGGGTGTGCCAAGGTACACCCACGTCACACCTATCCTCCGCGAGCTGCACTGGCTGCCCATTGGTCTCCGAACACGATTCAAGGTGCTGGTTATTACCTTTAAAGCCCTACATGGCCTAGGACCCGGATATCTACGAGACCGTCTCCTGCCACATACCTCCCTTAGACCAATAAGATCACACAGGATGGGCCTTCTCCGGGTGCCTTAGCAATAGCAATAGCAGTTAGACTTATATACTGCTTCATAGGGCTTTCAGCCCTCTCTAAGCTGTTTACAGAGTCAGCATATCACCCCCACAGTCTGGGTCCTCATTTCACCCACCTCGGAAGGATGGAAGGCTGAGTCAACCTTGAGCCGGTGAGATTAGAACCGCTGAACTGCAGATAACTGTCAGCTGAAGTGAACTGCAGTACTGCACCCTAACCACTGCGCCACCTCGGCCTTCAGCAGGACAATGGCGGCTGGCGGCGCCTAGGAGTAGGGCCTTCTCTGTTGCCGCTCCGGCCATATGGAATGAGCTGCCTCCAGAGATCCGGGCCATCCCCACTCTCATGGCCTTTCGCAAAGCCATTAAAACCTGGCTTTTCCAGCAGGCCTTCTGATTGGTGTTTGTTGTGTTCTTTTTTTAACTTTGTGTGTCTGATTGTTTTTAAGTTCTTTTAATTTCTTTTTATTCTGTAAGCCGCCCGGAGTCCTTCGGGATTGGGCGGCATAGAAACCTAATAAATTCAATTCAATTCAATTCAATTTGGATCAACAGAGTGATAATCCATTGTTATGACAGGATTGGACCAACCAGGTTTCGCCCAAGCCACTCCTCATGGGATGAGAAGGAGTGACTAGTCCAAAAAGACGCTACTCGCCTTCATGTCTAATGTCATGATTCTGAATGCTCGAAAACAACTGTTCTTCCTTAAATCTTAATGGTTGCAAAGCCTACTATGGTACAGCATACCGTAGTATGGATGATGGTTCAGCATTTCACGAATGAAGGTAATATACATGTCACTGGACATTGTTGCAAGATCTAATCTGAGTCGGTTACCAGGACAAAAGATTTATTCTTCCAAGGTTTCAAGCTTGTGCTGAAGCCCATCATCAGAGGACTCCGCCAGAGGTTGGCATCCTACCAGTTTAACAACCGGTTCACTTTGCACACGGTTTTAGGAGCACTGCACAATTGACAGGAAAACAGCTAAGGCACAGCAATCCACACTGCCACCCCGATCAGCTGGGCTCAAAAACCAGGAAATAAAGGTAAGACGGGTGGGGGACCCAACTGAAGGACGGAGTGAACCGGTTCACTCTCAGGAAATCTTCGGAGCTACCGGTATGCCCAAACCAGGGTGGTAGTATATGATTCCTGGTTATGTGTAGTTTTAGTTGTTAATTAGGATGTTGATGGCTGGCTATTAAGTTGTTAATTGTTGTTTCTTTGTTCACCCACATCTTGGCTCCTAAGTAATAGCAATAGCAATAGCAATAGCAGTAGACTTATATACCGCTTCATAGGGCTTTCAGCCCTCTCTAAGCGGTTTACAGAGAGTCAGCATATTGCCCCCAACAACAATCTGGGTCCTCATTTTACCCACCTCGGAAGGATGGAAGGCTGAGTCAACCCTGAGCTGGTGAGATTTGAACCGCTGAACTACTGATCTAGCAGTAGCCTGCAGTGCTGCATTTAACCACTGCGCCACCTTGGCTCTTACCCAATAAGCTGGTGATAAATCAACATTCCTATTGATTGTCAAGGGGCAAATTTCCCATGCTTCAATTATTGTTCTGGCTACTTTTTGTTCCTGCTCGGCCAACAATCAGACTAGCTGTGAAATTGAATGCCCGTCCTTGTTCATTAATGAATTTGGGTCTCCTCGTCTAACCATTCCTGTTCTGACATTTCAGCATTTGTTGATGTTGTTGAGGAAGAAAGGTTTTGGATATTTTCCATTTGTCTTTAGAAATTACACTATATTTATACCCAAGCATGAGTATTAACTGCTGTGAAATACAAAATAGGTAAATGTAATAGCAGAAAGGGAATGCTTACTATTTGACAAAATTGCAAAGGTAATTTTGAAGCCGTTACTGAATTATTTGCATTTTGATCCAAATGAAACGTTATCTTGTCTATGTTTAAAAAGTTTTAAAAGGTATTGGCTATAGAGAGACTAAAGCTATACTGTACAATAGCAAAAGCAGGGATATGAAAGAAGTAGATTTCAAAAGAAAATTGTAAAAATTATCAATGAAAATAGGGAACAATAATCTAGGGGGAAAAGTGGGGAAAATACACTTTCTCTTTTCCCCAGTCAATTATTGTTTTATTGTATTTATAATTTTCCTTCATAGTAATAAAATAGCTCATATGGGAGAGGTTTTTTTTAAAAATAAATAAATAGAGAGAGAGAGAGAGAGAGAGAGAGAGAGAGAGAGAGAGAGAAAGAAAGAAAGAAAGAAAGAAAGAAAGAAAGAAAGAAAGAAAGAAAGAAAGAAAGAAAGAAAGAAAGAAAGAAAACACATGGCTGGCAAGCCACTCCCACCAGGTCACATGGCCGGCAAGCCACTCCCACAAAGGAGGCCACACCCACAGAGTAGGTTCCAAAATTTTTTGAAACCCACCACTGCCTTTATCTATGCTGTTCTATGTCCGTATTAGAGATTTGATTTATGTTTTCATATATGCATCTTTCTGCATATAACTAATACTAAGAACTATACCACAGAATTACGAAAAATAGGTATGTTGCCAAGTAGGTGTATTAAAGTTCGGCTCGACACATTTTTCTCCCCCATTTCTACTGATATCTGGCATAGAAGAAACCCAGAATGACACAGCATCATTCATTTGCACAACAGACTATTAAATCCCTCCACTTTCTCAAGAACGGCGAGATAATCTGATTGACCTTTATGATTCAAAGCTACAACAAGGAAAACAGCTTGAATTTGCCAATAAAGAGAAATTAGCTTAGTGGCTAGAGCCAAATTCCTTTTATAATCTGGGAAGGAAGCAGAATCTGTTTTGTTTCTAATAATTGTGGGTTTAACACATTATAGAACGCCGTGTTCCTTGGATTATTTAGAGTGTACAAAATGTAAAACTAAATACCTTAATTAGTAAGCCACAGAATGACAATATATTTGACAATAGAGCTTAAGCATTTTTTTTAAAAAACAAAACACAGGGATTAAGAATAGCAGATACCTGCAAATAATCTAATTAACTTTAATTTAAGCAATAATAAAAGCTCTGAGTAGTTTTTAAAGTCATCTTTGTTCTTGTTTTATTAAAATAACATTAGAGTCTATTTCCCTCAATGATCAATATGAACTATGATTCATAGTTTCAACAAATCTTCATCACACACTATGGTCTGACTGTCAGACCTGGAAGAAATCTTTTGCTTGGGCCTTCAGGCCTGCCACATTTAGTAGTGTGGGAAACTGGAAGGGGGGGATTATATGGAGTATGGGAGATATAATCCAAGTAACATTCCTTTCTCCAAGAGTCAAGGACATCCTGCTCTGCACCTGGAGTGGTGTGACTGCGAGGCATCTCCAGTTGGGACAGTGCCTGATTGGACCATGTGATGGACATGTGGGTGCTGGGCAGGGACTTGAACATCCTTTGGGTGGGGAAATCCTGGAAGCTTTCAGAATCGAGTTTTCCCAGATGTGCCAATATGACATCTCAAATAAAATGGAACTTTGAGGAAACTCAAGTCTTCTTTTTTGGGGGGTGTTACTTGGAACCCTGACACTGCCACTGGCTTATTTGCTCCTAATCAAAGGTGATGATATCTACCCTTAATATATGGCATAGTAAATTGAGTTAAATCAAAAGCCTAATATTCTGAAATCCTGTCAGGTACTTAAGAAGCACAAATTTACTGCAGCTCATTCCTATAGTGAGGACAGCATCAACAGAAAGTAGGGATGTTATTTGAAGAAAGCCATTCTATCATGCAGCTCAAATTAAAACCTTGATTTTGCAAAATAATTTAATGTTTAATGTAATAAATAAAAGAAGACCCCAGTACTATGGGGTAGGTAAAATGAAATATTCAATGAAGTTAGTCAAAAATGTCAGATCCCTCCCATCTACACGATAAGAGATTATGGTTGTTGAAAAAAAATTCGAAAGTGAGAACATTGAGTAATAAACTGTCAATGGTTTTCATTCGAATGATCCTTATTTAGCAAGCTAAAAACGTACTTAAATAATCTTCCAAGCAGTATTTTAAAATGTGTGTATACACATAGACATGTGTATCCGAGCCGAGGTGGCGCAGTGGTTAAATGCAGCACTGCAGGCTACTTCAGCTGACTGCAGTTCTGCAGTTTGGCTGTTCAAATCTCACCGGCTCAGGGTTGACTCAGCCTTCCATCCTTCCGAGGTGGGTAAAATGAGGACCCGGATTGTTGTTGGGGGCAATATGCTGACTCTGTAAACCGCTTAGAGAGGGCTGAAAGCCCTATGAAGCGGTATATAAGTCTAACTGCTATGTGTAGGCCCACATTTTAAAATACTGCTTGGAAGATTATTTAAGTTTTTAGCTTGTTTCTCCCAAAATAAGGCCCCCTGGGATAATAAGCCCAATTGGGCTTTTGAGCGCATGCACTAAAATAAGCCCTCCCCCCAAAATAAGCCCTCCCCCAAAATATTGTAACACAGCAGCAGCCATGAGGTGACCAAGCTCA
Source organism: Thamnophis sirtalis (assembly GCF_051295495.1). Taxonomy (NCBI): domain Eukaryota; kingdom Metazoa; phylum Chordata; class Lepidosauria; order Squamata; family Natricidae; genus Thamnophis; species Thamnophis sirtalis. The sequence goes on along the minus strand of NW_028261395.1, from coordinate 6,363,258 downwards.
CCACCTCCTGCACCTCAAAAATAATAAAACCTCCCCCAAAATAAGGCCAAGTGCTTATTTCAGGGTCAAAAGAAAATAAGACCCTGTCTTATTTTGGGGAAAACACAGTAGCTTGCTAAATAAGGATCATTCGAATGAAAACCATTGACAGCTTATTACTCAATGTTTTCACTTTTGAATTTTTTTAATCACTATCTCATCTGACATCTTAAACTGACATATGAATCTTTAATGTTAGAAACTATTTAAATTTTCACCATTCTCAGTTTGACTGGAAGTTTTAAAAAATAACAGAGAAATCCACAGCTTAATTCCTATTTACAATTGGCTTTAGGAGATTAAGTCCTAAATATAATAAATATTGTTTTAAGTTAACCAAATTCTATATACGGAATCTTGACAGGATACAATTTTAGCCTTTTCAGGGAATTTGTGCATTTTTATGATTTCATCATTTACTTCAAAATAGCAACAGCAATAGCAATAGCAGTTAGACTTATATACCGCTTCATAGGGCTTTCAGCCCTCTCTAAGCGGTTTACAGAGTCAGCATATTGCCCCCAACAACAATCCGGGTCCTCATTTCACCCACCTCGGAAGGATGGAAGGCTGAGTCAACCCTGAGCCGGTGAGATTTGAACAGCCGAACTGCAGAATTGCAGTCAGCTGAAATAGCCTGCAGTGCTGCATTTAACCACTGCGCCACCTCGGCTCTTGGCTTGGGAATGTCAGACTATGTCAAGCAATGAATAACAATGACTAATTTTGAAGAGATGAACACAATGGCATGGCTTGCAAATGAGATGAATAGCTTAGACCTTTATATATGAAATGAAATGAAGGAGCATTACGTTTTACAGAAGTTATTTTAAAATTTGCCAGAGAATATTAACAGAATAGTATTTTATTACAATTCTAACTTTAGAGAAGTCTATTCAGGAACGAAGATGTTAAATCTGATTACATCGACCTACTGATATGTATACATCTCACAATACACTGTAAAATAAGAGAGAAATTTTATATAGGTTATAACTGAGAAAAATACTAGTTGTGATAAAGCAATTTTTTCCGCAGTATGAAACCATGTATGGTTATAAGAAACAATGACCTTAGAATTTATCCCTGCTTTTTTAAAAAAAATAAGGCAATATGGCTTTAATCCAATGGCATACATCTTGACTTCTATTAATGTAACTTTTTCTTATTTGTCTTACCTTCATAGCCCCACTGTTATAGAGCCTCAAAAACTAGACAATAAATTCAGTGTAGATTTTGAGGGCCACAGGTAATCTATGAGGAACAGGAACTTCTTCTCCCAATTATGGATTCCAGCTGAAGGAATCAAAATCATCAGTAGCAAAAATCGGTTCCACCACAAATGCGCGAACGACAAAAGCGCGCCTGACTAAACCGCGCCGACAACAGCGCACCGACAGAAGTGCGCTGTAACATAACCCTAAACCTAACCCTAAACCTAACCCTAACCCTAAACCTAACCCTAAACCTAACCCTAAACCTAAACCTTACCTTAACTTAAATCGCGCTTCTGTCGGTGCGCTGTTGTCGGCGTGCTTTTGACATCGCGGTTTTGTCGGGTCACGGCAAAAATCATTGTATTTCAGTATTAACTTTTACATGACTAGTAAAATAAATGTATTCTTAAGTAAAAAAAAAACCTATACTCAAGTTTTGTGGCATAATGAAAAACCCTCATTAAATTAGAATTAAATTAAATATGAGATTTAGTTTCCACAATATGGAATTATGTAATAGAAATGACCATAGGCATTGAAGAATTCACCAAATATTTTGTCATCATAACCTTTGCATGCTGTAAAATGTTATAAGGTGCTTGGAGAGACACTTGTCTGAGAGTTGGACAGCCATATGAACTTGTTAAAAAAATAAATTAATAAAATAAAATAACTGAGCTGCAATAAGCACCTGTCAATCCATTTATGTAGACCATACGCCATATCTCAAGAACTACACTGTGTTTAGTAGATCTGTAGCTTAAAGATAGTTTATTTATTCTTTATTCTGACCAAATAAACAACAAATAAAAAAACTATAGAAATCTTCATAGAACATACACTTTAAATCAGGGGTGTCAAACTCAAGATCCGGGGTCTGGATCTGGCCCATGGATTACTTAGATCTGGCCCACCTGGCTGCCCGAGAACAACAAAGGACCGGACCGTGGTGCCTCTGCCAGTATAAATAGAGCTTGGGAGGGCTGTGTGCTGCCCTCCCAAGCTCCATTTTCATTGGCGGAGAGTTGCAGGTGGGCATCATAGCCGAAATCAAAGCTCGGGAGCTCATTTTCGCTGGCAGAGCACTCAGGCCACCACAGGCGCCCAGAATGACGTCACATGAGTGATGTTGAGCTCCCCCCCCCCGAGGTTAAACACAACGCTAATGCGGCCCTCAATGAAATTGAGTTTGACACCCCTGTTTTACACTTTAGCAGTGGAAAAAAGAAGAAGGGGATAGGGTGGTTAATGTAGTCAAACTTCTCAGATTTAAAATCAATGAATCATAATGGCCTACTAAAGAAACCTGTGATTTGACAGAAGTTAACAAGCAAGTTTAAATAGAGATTATACAGTTCTTGCCAGATTGTATAATCTTTATCATTCCTTTTTTTTCCTGAACAGCCAAATAGATACGTTCTAGAAAGTGAAATGAAATTGCACAGAAAATCTATGAAGGTAGTTACCTAACTTAAGAACACAAATGTTTCTTGCAGTTCGTAATTTATATTTAACTTGAAATGCATGGAATATATAATATAGCACCATCCAAACTGGATTTGTTTTTGCACATAAAAAATCAAATTCTCTGATACGTAAAATAAATTCACAAAACAATTTTAATGCTCCTGTTTCCTGTATTTATATATTTTTTTCATTTCCTCAATTATTTTGAATGTGTATTTTTAAAGTATGCATCTAGATATGATAAAGATGACAAGGATTTTTCATTAATTATGTAATTCATAGAGTATTAATAATATCTGCCATGTTGTTTGAATATGAAGTAGGTTTGCTTCATATTATTTTGTTCATGTTTTTTTATATTCTGGCAGTCAACAAAAATGCATGTCTTTTTTCCCCTTGAAGTACAAATCAAGTTGTCACTCTCTAAGAACATCATAAACATGCAAGGAAAACATGACAGCTAAATGAATCCATGTGACATGGAGCATCAAATCCTTTATAGCTACATGGAGAATCTAAAATTGATTTCTAACCAACAGCATCACCTATTATTTTGGGGGGAGGTTTTATATTATCTCTCATATCAATGAACAATTTTCAAATGTTCTATTAACAAAACCATTCGCCAAGTATTTCATATTTAATTAGGTGATCTGAGAATACCTATAGCTAATGAACCAGCTTTCATTTACACAATAAAGTTCGAACAAAAGCATGTATTTTCCTATCTAAGTATGCATGTAATTTCATCAGCAGAATAAACAAAAGTGCATTTTCAGATCCATTTTACTTGAGTACCTTCTGCTTCGTCTAAGGTTGAGTTAGAGAAGCAAGAGTCTTCCATCTGTGCTGTTTTCTATGGAAAGCAACTAGGGTACATGAAGATATATTTGGGGCACATAAGCGATTAGCAAGTGTTGTTTAATACTTTCCTCTCCACCCACTTTTCTGTTGCAGTTTTTTTTCTCCCATCTGCTATATTAATAATTTGAAAAAAAAATGTTCATTATATCGGTAGAAAAAAAGTCTAAGGGAAAAAAAAACTCTGTTGCGGGGAAACATTCACAGGGCCATAATTAAATAGATATTATTCCAGTGTCTGCTGATTTTATTCTCCAGTTCTTGTTAATAAATTAGTCCCATATTCTTGTAATATAGGAACACCAGTCACTTGTGTTGTGGCTCTAGGAAGAGCAGAAAATGATAGAGCAACCCTTAGAGAAAGAATATTTAAATAAGCCCCTCTTTTGGACCCAGAGGCGTTATTCTACTGGATCGGACCAGTTTGCCCAAACCAGATGGGTAGGCCTGCCCACCTACCCTGGCTCTGTTTCGTCCTATTTAGGGGCGTTGTTTTTTTTAGCAAAGTGCATGCGCAGAAGGGGCACTTGTGAGCCAGTAGGGAAGGTAAGTGAAAACCACTCTTGCTTCGATCTCATTTTGACATTTGGCTAAAGTTCCTTTTCAAAAGGTAACCAAAGGAAAAAGACAAAATCCACTTCCAGCATCCTAGAAATATTTGTACGTATGCTTATAGTTCATGTTACAATATTTATGGAAAAAAAATGCCTATTATAAATCATGCCCCCATCTTCAATGAGTTTTATTCAAGTATACATTCCCAAGGAGAAAAGGATACATAAGTGAATGTATAAATATTATTGTACATAAAAAAATAGTAGAGTGGGCAAAATAACTTGGAAGAATAGCTTAAGCTAAAAACCACTGGATAGAATGGTATTAAATATTCATGCCTTCTCTGTTTCTCTGCTTAGATATTCAGAACTAGAACCCAATAAAATAACGGTAAGATGCAGGATGTTACTACATGCTGTGTTTTGTATTACAAAAACTCTTTGAGAAATATTGTGGAGAGTTCATTTCACAGGGTGCTACAGTAGGAAAACATGCTTGTTTTGGTATGATTTTAAACCATAGTCCTGGATTAGCCAATAATAAATATTGAAGTTAACAAGCAAGTTTAAATAGAGATTATACAATTCTTGCCAGATTGTATAATTTTTATCATTCCTTTTTTTCTGAACAGCCAAATAGATATGTTCCTTCCCTCCTTTCTTCTCTCCTTCCTTCCCTCCTTCCTTCCCTTTCTTCTCTCCTTCCTTCCCTCCTTCCTTCCCCCCTTTCTTCTCTCCTTCCTTTCCTCCTTCCTTCCCTCCTTCCCGCCTTTCTTCTCTCCTTCCTTCCCTCGCAAGGTAGCTTTTGTTTCTGTTCATATTTATAACAATTTAAACAGAAAATGTAAAAAAGTCCTGGCAATAAGAGCAGTTCAATTGACTGGGAGATTCTCTGCACTGGTCAAATCATGATACACAACTGTTGGAGATGTGTAGGAAATGACCAGGCTGAGCCTGAAGGCGGGATCAAATGTGTCATCAGTCTCGAGTCCCTTTGCACCCACAAGAGATTTAAGTCCAGCCCGCCATTCCATTGATTGTTATCATTGCATGATCTATTGTCTTGAAGATAGGGGTTGGATGAGAAGATTCTATGAAAACATTAATTCTAGGCCAGCCTCTAGCCCAAGCTTCCTTGGGAAATGATTCCGCAAATCACAAAACTACAAGTCTTTTAGAACAGGGGTGTGAAACTTGCATCATCATAGGGGCATCATGTGACATATTGGGACTCCCCCCTTTGCTAAACCACATGTGGGCGTGGCCAGCATGTGTCAAATCCGAACCACGGGCCACGAGTTTGACAGCCCTGTTCTAGAAAAATAAACAAATAAATAAAATCATAGTATATTTTTAAACAGCATAAGTGCTTTCATGCCACCTTCATGCTACCAAAACATTTACTGCTCTTGATAAAGTAAAATAAAATTCTGATCACATTTTGTTATAATGTTTGATGTATATAAATCTCTAGCTCTGAGCCATGGGAATGTTGTTCCTGCAATAAAACTGCCAAATTCTGATAATAAAGGATCGTTTGTCTTTTCCTGTATTTGCTCTGCTGTTTGCAAACATATCGTTTCCATGTGTTTCGGTATACAACAGGAAGTAAATATAATTGATTTTTGTCCAAACTGGGGATAGAATCCAAGAGGGGGGAAAAAATCAAAAACTGAAATGAAATCAGAAAGAAAACAGATTTCAAATGTTTACAAAGCCTTCTTTTCTGTCCATAAGGCAAGGGATATGCTGATTACTTTAAATTAAATCTTCTTGCCAGTCCTGGAGGAGGAAAATCAAAGAAAAAGAAAGAAACTACATTACATAGAAATATCTGAATATATTAGAAAAGTGAATTAATTCAACAGTATAGTTCTTTTTTTTCCCCCAACCAGGTTTATAATAAAAAGTATAATATCACCCAAATCAATTTGATTTAATGTCCAACAATTTGCTGTGGGTTACTATTCCTTAACCACTGAGGCTCTCTCTAATTAAATCTTTTTGAGAAGCTGAATATCTGGACAGCACAGAGAAAAAGCCAAGTGTAGAAATGATGTTATATGATGTTTTGTAAAGAGTTAGGAATTTATAAGGCAAAGTATAACAGTAAAACACTAGGATTCACTGATGGATTACTTGTGATTCCTCAGAAGATTAGTTAGCAATAGCAATGGCAGTTAGACTTATATACCACTTCATAGGGCTTTCAGCCCTCTCTAAGCGGTTTACAGAGTCAGCATATTGCCCCCAACAACAATCCGGGTCCTCATTTTACCCACCTCGGAAGGATGGAAGGCTGAGTCAACCCTGAGCCGGTGAGATTTGAACAGCCGAACTGCAGAACTGCAGTCAGCTGAAGTAGCCTGCAGTGCTGCATTTAACCACTGCGCCACCTCGGCTCAGTTATGTGGCTTGAGGTTTTCCTTCCTTCTGGTTTTGTATTCCCTAGCAATTTAAAAGAGTAAAGCATTGCATCTGCTTGACAGAGAGATATAAACACTGAAAACACAGTGTGGGAAGTGGGCATCTAGAGAAGAGAGGATGGAAGTTGTGCTTGAAAGCTGAAGAGAAAGTCAGTGATGCGTGGAGGAGACAAAGCTGAACATCAACATTTGGGGGAGTTAACAGTGATATTCCGAAGCTAACACAGCTGAGAAAGGTAAAGCAGAACTAAATAGGCTCAAAATACATACAAACCAACATACAAACCAACTCCAGCCAGTAACGAGTAATTGTTTTCCCTCTTTACAAAAACCAAGAACTAAGAGACTAAGAAACTACTCAGAAGCAATTAAAAGCAAAACCAATTGAAGAACAAAGGCTGGAGACTGGAGACAAAACAGATCTGAGAATAAGCTAAAAGTTCTCAGTCCATAAAAGAAAGGACTAGAGAAAGAACGAGCTACCAATTTTTTGTGGCTAGGAAAGATGGATAGTTAAGTGTTGTGACTCAGCAGCAGCTTGCTTTGAGTTGCGTCGGGATGCAGGAAAAATGAGCAGCTGTTGCTCGTTAGGGTCATCTTCTGCAGATAAAAGACGGATGGTACCATGCCTTAGTGGCAGAAGTCAATGTTCGTGGTTCGTGGTTTGTCGTGTGTGGTTCATCGTTTCAAGATTCAAAGAGGCACTTGGATAAGTGATTTGCTTTCTGTAAACCTGATTCAAAGAGGCACTTGGATAAGTGATTTGCTTTCTGTAAACCTGATTCAAAGAAGCACTTGGATAAGTGATTTGCTTTATGTAAACCTGATTCAAAGAGGCACTTGGAGAAGTGATTTGCTTTCTGTAAACCTGGTTTGCTGTAAGAGCTTTTTGTTTTTGCTTTCGCTGTGTAACTTTTTGCCAGAAACTTTATCTACGTTTAATTTAGGGCTCGCAGCCACCTTGAGCCAGGACTGATAAATATATTTCCTTTGAAGTTCTGCCTGACTGTCGTCTGTGAACGAGCGAAGAAGGGGAGTCAGAACAGTTCAGAACCCAGGTTAAGAGGAAATTTGCCATCCTATTGACAGAGATGGGTTCCTATTGGTTTGGCCAAGTAGATAATAACTCGGGTGGACACAAGCCCGAACTGGCTCTATCCTCACAGCCGCCATCTTGATTTTCTGTTCTGCACATGAGCAAAACAATCTTAAGTGAAAAAAAAATGTATTTTTTTCCTTTTCTGCAGGCGCAGACCTTTTTAGATTGCAAATGCACACGCGTGCAGTATGATGCGAGCATGTGCATAATTTTTTGTGTGCCAAATCAGTAGTAATGCTGGCAGGAACCCACCCCTGCCTATTGAGTATTATTGAGCCAAGGTGGCGCAGTGGGTAGAGTGCAGTACTGCAGGCCACTTCAGCTGACTGCTAGTTCAGCAGTTCAGTGGTTCAAATCTCACCGGCTCAAGGTTGACTCAGCCTTCCATCCTTCCGAGGTGGGTGAAATGAGGACCCAGACTGTGGGGGCGATATGCTGACTCTGTAAACCGCTTAGAGAAGGCTGAAAGCCCTATGAAGCGGTATATAAGTCTAACTGCTATTGCTATTGCTATTATTTGTCACTTATATGGTACATATAGCAATAAGAACAGATAAGTAGATAGGCTTAACACATTTGGAGTATATGTTTGCATATTAAACTTATTTCTGGTAAATACCAGAGAAGACACATTCAGCTTCCTGATCTGTAATTTCTATTGTACAATATCCCACTACAAGTTAAAATAAACAATCAAAGGTAGTATATCTTGTTAATATCTGCTTACTTCAAGTGTGTAGCTCTTACATATCATGGAGTATGAAAATATTGTTAGCATATAAAGAATAAGGAAAAGTTTAACAAATAAAGCTAATAAACAAAACTTTAATCCAGATGAAACCCTTGTACATGGAATATCATGCTGATTTGGATTCTTTTAAAGAGCCAAGGTGGTGCAGTGGTTAGGGTGCAGTACTGCAGGCCGCTTCAGCTGACTGTTAACTGCAGTTCAGTGGTTCTAATCTCACCGGCTCAAAGGTTGACTCAGCCTTCCATCCTTCCGAGGTGGGTGAAATGAGGACCCAGACTGTGGGGGGCGATATGCTGACTCTATAAACCGCTTAGAGAAGGCTGAAAGCCCTATGAAGCGGTATATAAGTCTAACTGCTATTGCTATTTCAAACAAACCTTCAATAGATTTGGAAGAATAAAGTTCATTGAGAAGTTGTTAAGGGTTTGTTTTTTTATTAAAAAATAAATTACCATTTTACCATGGATAATGGTAATTATGTGAAAAACTTTCTAAGCTTGCAGACGTGGGAAAATAACATGAACATCATATTCCAAGTATCCCATTTTTAGTGGGATTGCTTTGAATATTCTAGCCATCTCAAATCCTATGATTGTTTGTTATTTTATTAGTTGTTTTTTTAAAAATAATTCTTTTTCACTTCTAGCATGGCTAATAACACAATTGTTGCTATTCTGGAAGTCCAAGTGAAGAGAGAAGATAAGGAACTGTTGTGCACAGAAGCAGATGCTGCTATCGCTGACTCCCACTGGCTGACTTCTCTAGACAAATGTAAGAATGAATGAAGACTGTTTTTAATTGCCAAAGGTTACTGGCACATTTTCTGCTCTTCACCAAGTACTGTATGTTGTTTTATTATTTAAAGTTCATGAAAGCTTGCTTCATATATTTTCTTTTTGCATTTTCTTCTACACAACAGTCACTCACGCCCTCGTGACCTCTAGGCTGGAGTACTGCAACGTGCTCTACATGGGGCTGCCCTTGAAGAGCATCCGGCGGCTTCAGCTAGTCCAGAATGCGGCCGCGCGAGTGATTGTGGGTGCACCTCGGTTCGCCCACGTAACACCTATCCTCCGCGAGCTGCACTGGCTACCTGTTGATCTCCGTGTGCTTCTTACCACCTATAAAGCCCTTCATGGTAGTGGATCTGGGTACTTGGGAGACCGCCTCCTGCCAATTACCTCCTCGAGACCCATTAGATCTCACAGATTAGGCCTCCTCCGAGTGCCATCTGCCAGCCAGTGCCGGCTGGCCACTACGCGGAGGAGAGCCTTTTCAGTAGCAGCTCCGACCCTTTGGAACGATCTCCCCGTGGAGATTCGTACCCTCACCACCCTTCAGACCTTCCGCGCAGCCCTCAAGAACTGGCTATCCCGTCAGGCCTGGGGGTAAAGATTTGATTCGCCCCCACCCGAATGCTGAATGAATGTTGTTTATTTTTTTTAATTACGTGTTATGTTATATGTTACTGTATGTATTCCCCTCCCATATAAGTTGTTAGCCGCCCTGAGTCCCCTCAGGGAAAAGGGCGGCCTATAAATAAACTTATTCCTATTCCTATTCCTACATGAGGTAGTCATTATATAAATGCAAAAGGCTATGTTCTCTTCAATGGGCAATGCACAAGCCTTGCTAATAACAACAAGGTGGTTTGCAAAACAATAATCTTAGCAGTTGAGCTTTGATGGACCCTTCTGGGGTGGGCTGCTGTGGGTTCACAGGGGTTCAGGAGAACCTCTAGCTAAGATTCTGTGCAGTTCGAAGAATCCCCAAATCCCACTCCTGGTTGGCCCTGCCTACCCTGCTCCTCTCAGGAGTTCCCACGTGGCCCATTTTGGCTGCAGGTAAGTGCAGAGCCCATGCAGAAGTTCATTTCCGGCCTCCAGAAAGCCCCCGGAGGCTGTTTTCACCCTCCCGGAGGCTTGAAGAAAGCCTCCAGAGGCTGGGGAGGGTGAAAACAACCCCTGCTCTCGCCGCCATGGTGCAGGAGGCTGATTAGGCCATGCCACCATGGCCACGTCCACTCAGCAACTGGGCAGAGAAGCCCTTGCTAAAATATTTGAAGCCCACCCCTATGAATGTTCTTGCCGATGCTGAGATTTTAACCTCCATGTTAAACCAAAAGATGAAGAACAAACTTATTTGAATTGCTTTCATTGTTTATTATGGAAAATTTTACAATGCATCATTAACTACTGTAATGCGCTCTACATGGGGCAGCCCTTGAAGAGCATTCGGAGACTTCAGCTTGTCCAGAATGCGGCTGCGCGAGTGATTGTGGGTGCACCCCGGTACACCCACGTTACACCTATCCTCCGCGAGCTGCACTGGCTGCATATTGGATTCTGGACGTGCTTCAAGGTGCTAGTTGTTACTTTTAAAGCCCTTCATGATATCGGACCTGGGTATTTGAGAGACCGCCTCCTGCCAATTACCTCCCTACGACCAATTAGATCCCACAGATTAGGCCTCCTCCAGATTCCATCTGCCGGCCAATGTCGACTGTCGACCCCCCCCGGGGGAGGGCCTTCTCTGTGGCTGCTCTGGCCCTCTGGAATGATCTCCCTGTGGAGATTCGGACCCTCATCACCCTTCAGGCTTTCCTCAAAGCCGTCAAGACCTGGCTGTTCCGGCAGGCCTGGGGCTGATGAGTTCCCAGCCCCACTCGAATTGTTGCGGCTGTTGAGGAGTTTTTTTAAATTTGTTTTTTGTATTTTGTTTCTGTCTTGTTTGTTTTCTTTGTATTGCCCCTTTCCCTATTAGTTTGTTAGCCGCCCTGAGTCCCTTTGGGAATAGGGCGGCATACAAGTTTAATAAACTATAACTATTAAAATCAATTATTTGGCTTTACAAATAAGTAAACACTAAATGTGAATTGCCACCCAACTTTCCTTGTAGCTAGGGACATAAAGGAGACTTACTATAGGTTTCCATTAGTCTAAGAGTGAAAAAAAAATATTTAGAGCTTTGTTTCCACAGAACTTAGAAAACTTAAGGAACTCCAAGTTTTATTATATTAAAATATAGAAAATTCTGAATGTGCGAAAAACTAAAATTAAAGAAATGAGACTAATAAAGGACAAAGCATGAGAAATAAACACTGAAACATTAGAGTATGTTTTCATGAAAATAAAAGACCTATGAGGCAATCCCCATATAAACAAGAAAAAGAAACTGGCTCTAAGGATTTTTCTCCCCAAATTTTCAACACATCTCTAACATTCAGAATTTTATAATTTACAGTAGTAAATTGCACTTTAAAATGTTGACCTTCACTTATTTTTTCCCCTCCAAATTAATTCAGAAAAGGAGTAGTGATATTAGTGCTAGAGACTAAAATGGACCTAGAGCATATAGAAAATTAAACAAGATATTTCTTTGGTTGAGAAATCCATGACTGAAACAATTAACTTGACCCCAAAGGCTATGCTGCTGTCTACTGTCATTTTAGTCTGAGAAATTAATATGGAAATTAAGTTATTCTTTATCTTCATTAAGTGTCATGGAATTGATATAATCATTATTTCATTTTCTGTCTAAGAAGCCATATAAATAAGGAATTCATTTGACAATGCATAATAGAGAAGATCTTGCTCAAAATTTTAAATATTACAGAGTGAGGGGGGGGGAAATGGCTGGTTTCAAAAAGTAGACACAATCCAGCGTTAAGTAATATTTGCATGCAATACATTAATCTTTTTAAAGTAACATATACACTTTCTTTTGGTTTGGTGCAATTCAAATGCAGACTCTCGTTTCAATAACACATTATACAAGATAAACTGAGAACAATTACGGTAGTGTCTTGATTATTATGGATAATGAAGCCCATGAAATGTTCACATTATTTGAATTTGCACTATTCAAAGTGGTATTTCTCTGAAAAACATTGTAATTGGTTCCAACTCAATGGAAATGGGCAATGAAAACATAAACATGATTTTTACATGTTCATGTTTTCATTACCTATTTAAACAGAATATACCTATACTTTAAATTTATGCTTAACGAAGTCACAGAGTAGTTACAGCACAGATGACAAACTTGCTGCGTCATGTTGCCATCACATGACGTTTTCTAACATTTTTCCCCTTTGCAGAACTGGGGTGACCGTGGCTTGCACATGACACATCTGGCCTGCGAGCTGCCAAGTTTAACATCCCTGAGTTACAGAAACCACACCTCAAATCACACCTATCTATTGCGTACAAGCCTTGCGTAAATGAAATTTTGGGGCCACATTAAAGGCGACCTGATATCAATTTACAATTTAAACTAAATTAAACAGAGAAAGGGGGGAAGGGAGGGGATGGGAAGGGAAGGGAAGATAAGATATATTTTTGAAAGAAAGTAATGTGTACTGTTGTTGGTTCTTAAAATCTGTAGGATTTTTACAATGTAAACATTCTCATTAAATCCATTGTCTTTTACAAGTTTTATGCTGTTACTGGTTTATTTTTTCAAATAATTGTATTTTGGTTTTAAGTAAAGTGACCAGACGTCCCGCTTTTGGTGGGACAGTCCCGATTTTTCACAATTTGTCCCACGTCCTGTGGCGTTTTTAAAAAGTCCCAATTTTTTGAAAGAATGCACTTTGTCGCTCTCCCCTGGTACCCCACTGATTAAAGCGCTTTCTTTTGCCCGCAGCAGAGCTCAGGTGGGCGAAAGAAAGCACTTTAATCAGTGGGGTGCGTGCCGGGAGGAGAGATTCCTCCAAGCACGTACCCCACTGATTAAAGGGCTTTCTTTCTTTCTGTGCCAGGAGGAGAGGAGAGAATCTCTCCTCTCCTCCCGGCACACACCCTACTGATTAAAGCGCTTTCAGTGGAGTGCATGCCGGGAGGAGAAGAAATAATCCATATAAACCAAATTTTTAATGAAGAACACCCCCCACCCCACCCCCGTCAATGGTGTCCCGCTTTACCAATGTAAAAATCTGGTCACCTTCGTTTTAAGAGTCGTGGTGGCACAGTGCTTAGAATGCCGTATTGCAGGCTAATTCTGCTGACGGACAGTGCTTCGATTTTCACTGGCTCAAGTTTGTCTCAGCCTTCCATTCTTCTGAGGTCAGTAAAATGAGGACTCAGATTATTGGGAGCAAGATGCTGACTTTGTACTCCGCTTAGAGAGAGCTGTAAAGCAGTATGAAGTGGTATATAAATCTAAGTGCTACTGCTATCTCCTTGTAAACAACTGTCAATTAATCTGACTGTAAGCGTATAATATTTCTTAATGAAAGAAGTGGTTCCTGAAAGAAATCAAAGATTTGCCTAATTCAGGGCTCTAGCAGAAGTCACTTTCCTACATATCAGATATGTAGGTTATTTTATTTATGTATCCTGAACATTTATGTCTGTTAAATTTCACTTTTCAGAGTTGAGGTGGCGCAGTGGTTAGAGTGCAGCACTGCAGGCTACTTCAGCTGATTGCAGTTCAGCAGTTCGGCTGTTCAAATCTCACCGGCTCAAGGTTGACTCAGCCTTCCATCCTTCCGAGGTGGGTAAAATGAGGACCCGGATTGTTGTTGGGGGCAATATGCTGACTCTGTAAACCGCTTAGAGAGGGCTGAAAGCCCTATGAAGCGGTATATAAGTCTAACTGCTATTGCTATTGCTATAGATGAAAAACGGTTATCTGTTTATACTGTGAAAAAATATATAACTTTCTGAGGCATTTAAAAATTAATAAGATAATGTAGATCATCACCTAAACATGTTGTATTTTTCATTATTTGGCAACATCAAGCATCTGAATTTCAAGGATATCAAGAATTTGGTTAACATAGAATAAAATCTCAATAAAACTAAATAAAATGTTCAAATTAAATTACATTTTAAATGTATAAGTGCTGTAGCATATATTGCATTTGACTTCAGGTTGCAATGATCCTAACAGAAGGTAAAACAGTTTCTTTGTATATGCACACAAGACTTCGTAGTTAGGTTTGCGGAGTAAAAAAAAAATACAGTTCTGGAAAGCAAATTCTTAATTTAAACAGTCTGCAGTCAGTACAAAGCCATTATTCAAACTGAAGTGACTTTTCCTTTAGTTTAAGAAAACAGTCAGCCGTTCTGACGGATTTAGAGAAAATTGGTCATAGTAGTGCCGTTCCTATAAAGAGATGATTCAGTATGAAGAGATGAACAGAAGAGTCACTGTTCATAAATTAGAGCTTTAAAAATTAGAAGATTAGAAGTTCTCAGATGCTTATTGGAAGCTAATGAAGTATCCACAGTGTTGCTCTTACCTGGCTTTAGCTATCATTATACAAGCCATTCAGTTTTTGCATGAATTGTCTCTATTACTGATTATTATCATGAATCCATTTCAATGGTCTGAGTTAGCATATAGCAATAGCAATAGCAGTTAGACTTATATACCGCTTCATAGGGCTTTCAGCCCTCTCAGAGTCAGCATATTGCCCCCAACAACAATCCGGGTCCTCATTTTACCCACCTCGGAAGGATGGAAGGCTGAGTCAACCTTGAGCCGGTGAGATTTGAACAGCCGAACTGCAGAACTAGCAGTCAGCTGAAGTAGCCTGCAGTGCTGCATTTAACCACTGCGTCACCTCGGCTCTATGCTGATGGTACATTAGCCAGGACACTACAGTGTTAATACTGAGTAATTGTTTGGCTGCCAAGGACCCCTAGTCTGTTCAGTTCACATTTGTGCACTATCCATAAGTGCATCGGGCAGGGGGGAGGCGGGGGGGGGGCAAACTAGTTCCGCATTTAGAACAGCATTCTGCAGTATTATCCAGGGTGTTTTCCTTCCACCGATGTCACCTCGCATTTGGGCGTCAGATTCGGACAGATCTGACACCGCTTGGATTTGTACATCTGCACAAAGCACTGTTATTTCTCTCACCAGTGGTGCCTATTTACCTACTTGCATGTACATGATTTTGAACTGCTAGGTTGGTAGAAGCTGAGACAAGTGATGGGAACTCACCCCGTCACATGGATCTAGGGCTCAAACCACTGGCTCACAGACCTTCTCTAGTGACTTTAAGACAATGAGCCACCATGTCTCATTTCAATGCTCTGTAAATAAATACAGAATTGTTCCCATATATGCACAAGAGCTAAGAACATGTTCCTGGATACATAATAAGAGATGACGATTGCCTTGTTTAAGTCTTGCATTAGAGAACACTTGATATCAGAACACCTAAATACTTCAACACCAAATAGATATAGATTAACTTGTTTGCAAAAGAACCTGTTAATTAGACTAGTTTTGTCCATCTGCTTGCTTCGGATTTCCTTGATCGCCAGACTATTTTAAGGGTGCATCCCCCTCTTATAACAGATTATCTGCTTCCCCCTTCTAATCCTTATCTATCAGCTAAGAAATCTGAGTGCTGTTCCCGTTAGATCGGATTTGTTTTGCCACCATTTTCAAAAGTTCAGTGAGAGACCTATTGTGCTAAATGATGCACGAATGAAAAGATAATAGGTGGCATATTTCAGGGGCTTAAATCAGTAGAAACGTCTGCAATGGTGCTTTTGCAACTTAATATTCAAAGCATTATTAATTTTAGAAGTTAGTAAGTGACAATTATATTCAGAAAAGTGTGACTTGATAACAGTCATTTTGATGACATCCTTCATCTATGTTATCCTCTGAGAGAATCATTTAGCTATTGAGGCAAAGTGATTTTGCATCTGTTTCATGTTTATATGCATAGCTGTCAAATGTGTGATGTAGGAATGCTATCATTTTGCTTTATTTTCATTATATGGTCTAAAACTATTGTGGTATATTGTCTTTAGAATGCATTCAATACTCACAGACAATCAAAGAAAAAGGATGTTTGTGGATTTAATAAAAATAGGCAAATTAATGCGTTCTAGATATTTTAGCATGGCCAAAGGTGCGGGATTAGGAAAATTGTAATCTAAAATATCAAAAGGATATCAGGTTGGCTAACCCACTATAGTGTTACATTCGCTAAAGAACAGAAAATTGTATTTTAAAAATGAATGCCCCATTTGTAATCCATCAATTGTGAAACTGTGAAATACATATAGTGCCACAATTTTCATAAGCTCTGCTATTTATAGATGAAGCAGACAGCAGTTTGAAGTTTAATTTTATTTATAGGCCGCCCAATATCGGAGGACTCCGGGCGGCTTACATAAAGGGGAAAGAAAGGAAAATAAAAGAAAATAAAAAAATAAAATAGACACGTTAAAAAACGACACAGATACATTCATTTCAGTCGGGGCTGGACCTCAACAATGAAGTCAACAGCCCCAGGCCTGCCGGAATAGCCAGGTCTTGACAGCTTTTCTGAAGGCCATGAGAGTGGGTGAGGTCCGGATTTCTGGAGGTAGTTCATTCCAAAGGGTCGGGGCAGCCACAGAGAAGGCTCTCCTCTGGGGAGCCGCCAGCCGACATTGTCTGGCTGACGGCATCTGAAGGAGGCCCACACTTACCAGCCGTTGGGAGGAGTGTGGCAGTAGGCGGTCTTGCAGAGCTAGCTAGATTAATTACATAAAGATCTACTGACCCTGAACTTGTTATCTGGAAATCTGACAGCCTGGGTTTAAGACCTGTGTGCTGTGTGGCGGGGTGAACCCCCATTACTTGCTCCAGCTCTTACGCACCTAGCAGTTGAAAAGCATGCAAATCAGAGGTGGTTTCTGCTGGTTCGCACCGGTTCAGGCGAACCAGTAGTGGCGGTGGCGTGATGTTCTGCCCACCCACCCTGACGTCATCAAGGACCTTCTGCATATGCTCCTAACCGGTAGTGAAGAAAATAGAATACCATCTCTGATGCAAATGTGAGTAGATAAATAGGTACCACAATTAGAGCAGTTCCCTGCCTGCCACTTTCTAAGTGATACACCAAACTGGAGGACCATAAGAGCAAGATGGCAAGGTGGCGCAGTGGTTAGGGTGCAGTTCTGCGGGCCACTTCAGCTGACTGTTATCTGCAGTTCAGCAGTTCTAATCTCACCGGCTCAAGGTTGACTCAGCCTTCCATCCTTCCGAGGTGGGTGAAATGAGGACCCAGACTGTGAGGGTGATATGCTGACTCTGTAAACCACTTAGAGAGGGCTGAAAGCCCTATGAAGCAGTATTTAAGTCTAACTGCTATTGCTATTGCTAAGATACCAGAATGGGGAAGCAAGTAAGCATGTCCCTAGTAAGGGTCAAACTCAAGGCCTGCAGGCTGGATTCAGCCCATGGGGTGCTTAGATCTGACCATGGGGCCAGCCTGGAAACAGCAAAGGACTGGCCCCTGGTGTCTCTGCCAGCGAAAATGGAGCTCAGGAGGGCCACGTGCAATGTGGAATAGAATAAACTACCTTGGGTGAACAGGAAGGGAAGAAGGAAAACTCAAGGCTGTTGATTTGCATTTTCCTTTTTCTGTGGACTGTGCTCCTTTTTATGGTTTGTTTTCCCTGGGGACTTTAAAAGAGCAAAGGACCACACCTAGATAGCAAGGACATAAAAGCGGAAATATTACAGGTGCCAGAAAATGAGAGAGAGGAAAATGTGTTGGAGAACTAAAGTATTGTGCATGTTGTGCATGATGATGGTGAGATGACGACAGTTGGTCATGTGATTGAAAACGCTGAGAAGCTACTTGAGAGACTGCCTGCTGCCAATTACCTCCCAAAGACCCATTAGATCTCACAGGGTTGGCCTCCTCTGGGTGCCATCTACCAGCCAATGCCACCTGGCTATTACCCGGGGGAGGGCCTTCTCTGTGGCAGCTCCGGCCCTCTGGAATGAACTCCCCGCAGGGATTCGGACCCTCACCTCTCTCCAGGCCTTCCGAAAAGCCATCAAAACCTGGCTTTGCCGGCAGGCCTGGGGGTGATGAGTTCCCTCCCCTCTCGACATGTATGGCTGTGCGACTGTTGCTTACTTTTACTATTTGTATTTTGTTTTTTTTATGTTCCCCTTTTTCCTCCTTGAATTGTTCGCCACCTTGAGTCCTCCCGGAGAAGGGCAGCATACAAATAATAAAATTCTATTCTATTCTATTCTACTACCACTGAGGACAAGTAACAGAGCCTCACAGCCTCATAAACCTTCCAAAAATGCACGCCAGGCACAAATAATTGCTTTCTCCATCCTAGGAACTGATAAGGTCTGAGAGCCGGAGAAGTAACTCTGTAAAAGCGAGTAATTACAAAGGTACTTCAAACTTCAGCAGCGCTATTGAAATATAAAGGCTGGAAGGCAGAGGATGATAAAGGTACTCCTTGACTTATTATTACAACTGAGCCCAGAATTTCAGACGTAAGTCATTGTGGTTGTTGAGTGAGATGCTCTTCTGTTCGCTGCACTCAATATCTACAAGCTTGACTCACCCAATTGCAGTTGTTAGTCATGTTGAGCTGCCTGCTGAAGGGATGCAAGCACACACAAGGAAGGAAATTCCAGAACCGGGCTAGAGAAAAGAAGCTTGGATCTTCATGAGCTGAGTGTGAGGCCTGCAGCCATCTTTTTGTTTTGGATCTTTGGCTCCCACACTTTCTATTATTCTACTATGCATTTTCTATTGTGGGAAAATGGGAGGGCGGATTGTATGGGGTTAGACGCTATGTAGTCATAACAAAATTCTTTCTAGAAAGCCAAGGTCATCTGTTGTCTTTGCACCTCTGCACCTGACCAGAACTGGATGGGTGGAACTGCCAACATGGACGATTGGAAGATTGGACCATGTGATGAGGTGTGGGTGTAGGGGAAATATCTTGAACTTTCAACTGGGTGGGGAAAACTGGGAAGCTGTCGTATTTGAGTTTTCCCAGATATGCCAACATGGCTCTCTTAATAAATTGGAACTTTAAGCAATCCTTTGCCTTGGATTCTGATTTACTTTTGGATGCTATTTGGAACCCTGACACTAACCCTTCCCCCCCCTCTTTCAGTGTTTCCCTTCCCTCTGTAATAAAAGGGAACTCCAGTGCTGGGTTGGTTGAAAAAACCACTCAAATCATCATGATTTGATTTTTTCTTCTTCTGGTGCTGGAATTCCCTTCTGCACGGGGAAAATCCGATATTGTGCTGGAGAAACAAAAATTCAATCCAGTAGGCCCATGGTGGCTGCAAATGATCCCAGCTGCAAAAATCCTGTGCCAAAACCCTGCTTGGATTTTGGAACAGGTCTATTTTGGCGAGACTCAGGTACCAGACAGAGTGATCTCACCCCATGGAAAAGAGTTTGTGACCTTCCCTGTCAACTTCCCCATTGATTTTTCTGTGGAAACCATCAGGGAAGATTGCAAATGACGATCATCTGATTGCAGTACTCTTGGGTAACCCATCGTAACTGCGAACAGATTGCCAAGAATCCAGATCACAATCACATAACTATGAGATGGTGCAATAGCAATAATAACTTTGGGGCATATGTCATAAATCCGTTCAGTGCCACTGCAATTTTGAATAGCCACATAATGAATGGCTATTAAGTGAGGCCTAAGTGTAAACTAAAATGCCCTGTCTAAAAGGAACAGATTCCTCAGTCCTTATAGCGGAGGAGTAGAGAAAACACATGCCGTTATTGCCTGATTGCTGGAAAAGTTGGACAGATAAGAACACAGCAGTGGTGGGATTCAAATAATTTAACAACTGGTTCTCTGCCCTAATTACCAGCTGGGTAGGTGTGGCTCAATGGTCATGTGATTGGATGAGTGTGGCCAACTCAACATCACTCACATCGATGGGCACTTCGTCTTAGCTGTTACAATGTAATAAGAGTTAACCGGAGAGGCCGTTTCTGTAAGCAGGGCAATAAAGATTAGGCTAGAAACAACACCGGAATGTTTCCTTCCTGCCTTCCTTACAGGATTTAGCCATGTAAAGTGGAAAGAAACATAAGGAGATTTCTTCCAACAACCAGTTCTATGAACTGCTTGGAAAGTTAACAACCATTTCTCCCGAATAGGTGCGAACTGGTTGAATCCCACCACTGGAACACAGGGAAAAAGATAAATTTGTACACATGTTAACTACGGTCATTTTTTAACTTGTAGCTATAACAAAGTTGTTTATAAATATATTATTAGGCAGAGATAAATATAAGTTGTATATATTAGGTTTAACACAGATGTTCTTAGTTGCAAAGTCGTGTCCAACCCATCGCGACCCTATGGACAACGTTCCTCCAGGCTTTCCTGTCCTCTACCATCCTCTGGAGTCCATTTAAGCTCACGCTGACTGCTCCGGTGACTCCATCCAGCCATCTCAATCTCTGTTGTCCCCTTCTTCTTTTGCCCTCAATCTTTCCCAGCATGAGGCTCTTCTCCAGTGAGTCCTTCCTTCTCATTAGGTGGCCAACGTATTTGACTTTCCTCTCCAGGATCTGTCCTTCTAAAGAGCAGTCAGGGTTGATCTCCTCTAGGACTGACCAGTTTGATCGCCTTGCAGTCCAAGGGACTCGCAGGAGTCTTCTCGAGCACCATAGCTCAAAGGCCTCAATTCTTTGGCGCTCAGCCTTTCTTATGGTCCAACTTTCACAGCCATACATTGCAACTGGGAAAACCATAGCCTTGACTATACACACTTTTGTTGGCGGGATGATGTCTCTAATTTTTGATATGCTGTCCAGATTTGCCATAGCTTTCCTCCCCAGGAGCAAGTGTCTTTTAATTTCTTGACTGCAGTCCCCATCTGCGGTGATCTTGGAGCCCAGGAAAATAAAATCTGTCGCTACCTCCATTTTTTCTGAAAATCTGTCACTACCTCCATTAACACAGTAGAAATGTATATTTTGTATAATAAACCAAATTGTGTAAATATCAAAAGAAAGCATTCAGACTTTGAGTCTTTGGGTTTGTACGGAAACTTAATTGGAACCTTCTCACAAAGCCCAAGCCAAGCTTTGAGCTTTATCTTTACTAGTGGATTTTGAAAAAGCGCCATATCTATTTAGAGACATGTATTAATTCTTTGAAAATATCAAATTACCTTTTTTATTTTTGGCAAATAATAATCTACCCATTTTATCCAGATGGAACTCCTTTCAATTCCTTGGAAAGAATTATCGCCTAGCATATTGCTTGGAGAAGCAGTTAAGATTCCTGACTTTGATATGCCTTGTAATGTAGAATGATTTCCTGTTGTAAGAGGCTGCTCAGAACAGTCAAATTTGTATTTGTGATCCTTTTAATAAGGCTTTATTCCTTCTGCAGAGTTAAATTATATTTGGGCAGTACCTATCAAACGAGGCCCACTGTTTTCAAAAGATTACATTTTTCTTAGTGTTCAGAAAGAAAAATCTGACGACTTTAGTGTCTTAACTGGTTGTGAGCAGGTTGCAAAACTTGCAAATTAAGATTTTATTGCCTGATGTGGATGCAAGGATAGCAACTCATTCTATCTCACAAGTTACACAGCTCTAAGCTGCTAAACTACAAGGTGACGCACTAAAAACCACATTTATAATTAATTTTTTTACCTATTTCAATGGACGTTCTCAATTTCATGTATCAGTTTTATCATCTTATCTTTCCCAATATTCTTGATGGTCGGTAATTGGACTCTTGTATAGTTATACATATTTCTGCTAGACTGCCTGATTTCATCTTCGTAGTTCAGTTATTACTTGCAATGTTCAAATTTATCCTTGTTCTGGATGATATGATATAAGTGTCTCATTCTATTTCTATACCATTCTGACCAGCTGCTCCTTCCCTTCCCTATTTGTCCCTTTGTTTGCTAGATTAGTGTGTCCTTGGTCATTAGAAACTTAGGTGTCCAAATCACAAAGAGACTGTCTTTGATGCATTTCATTAAAAAAAGGTTAATTCTTTAATTTATGTTTATGGATGTTCATGCCATCCACCAATTCTTCCCTTCTGACATAGCTAAGAAAATGGTTCATGGCCATATTGTGTCTCACTTACATGACTATAGCAGCCGAGGTGGCGCAGTGGTTAGGGTGCAGCACTGCAGGCCACTTCAGCTGACTGTTATCTGCAGTTCGGCGGTTCAAATCTCACCGGCTCAAGGTTGACTCAGCCTTCCATCCTTCCGAGGTGGGTGAAATGAGGACCCAGACTGTGGGGGCGATATGCTGACTCTGTAAACCGCTTAGAGAGGGCTGAAAGCCCTATGAAGCGGTATATAAGTCTAACTGCTATTGCTATTGCTATTGCTATTGCTAAGTCACCCATGACTGCATTTTGCCCTTTGACTCAGGTCCAAAATTATGTTGTTCATACTCTTCTGGATCATATTTCACTATCACATCTTTCAGTTGCTACATATTACTTTGATTGGGTATTCAAGAAATATAACAGAAGTATAAATTAATTGCTTGCATATATTGGACACACATACTGTACCTACTCAGGCATAAGGCAGGAATTTTAGGTGATAAAATACACCCCCAAAATTGAGCTCAGGTAGTGGAAGGATTCATTTTTTTTTACTACTGGTTCTGTGGGCGTGACTTGGTGGGTGTGGCATATAGCTTGGTGGGTGTGGCATGATGGTTATGCTTTGGTGGGTGTGGCAGGGGAAGGATACTGCAAAAATCCCCATTCCCTCTCCACTCCAGGGGAAGGTTACTGCAAAAATCTCCATTCCCTCTCCACTCCAGGGGAAGGTTACTGCAAAATCCCCATTTCATCCCGATCAGTTGGGACTGAGGAGGCAGAGAATAGCTGGGAGCGGGGCCAGTCAGAGGTGGTATTTACCGGTTCTCCGAACTACTCAAAATTTCTGCTACCGAATTGGTCAGAACCTGCTGAATACCATCTCTGGGCTCAGCTTATCTGTGAATGAGCTTAACCATGAATATAGACTGTATATTGCAATGCTATCTATATTTCCCATATATATTTCCATATAAGCCCAGGTATACAGACCCTTGAATTGTGATCCAAAATACAAAAATGCAGCTCAGCTTCTATATGGGTGGCATGGTATTTGAATTAAACATTTGAATGTCAGCTTATTCACAGATTGTCTTATCCACAATTACATATGGTGTTTGAAAGACCTAGTGATAGCTCATGAACAGGTGTATTTAATGTGATGCGATGGGTAGAGCCATCTATTTTTTTTTCCAGAGAATAGAACTGCTATATTCTGTTGAAAGCCTTTTCTCACCTCGCTCTGCTTTTGTGAATCTTTGCTCAGGAGAGTTATTTTTAGAGTTAGGTATCTTAAAATGAAAATATACTAAATGCACTTCTTGTATCTCATCGAAGTAGTGGGGTGTTATTTTTCAAGTATTAATTTTAATGTACTGATTTTGATTTTATTATAGGTCATGGGACCCATTAATCTAGTGGCTCCTTATTATGTATCACGATTTTATTTATTTGTTTATTTAACAGATTTATGAGCTACCCAAATTCAAAGTGAGCCTAGGCAGTTTATACTTAAAGCAAGAAAACATAGAAAGAAACTAAGAATCCAGACAAATTGCACAATAATCACCCACCCCTCACTGCACAAATCCCTTACCCCAAAGCCTGGAAGAACAGCCCGATTTTCAAAGGCTTCCAGATCATCAGGAGTGGAGTTATGTGGATCTCTGTGAAAGATACCAATCCAGAAGGCAAGTACTAGTTCAGTGTTTCTCAACCTTGGCGACTTTAAGTCCTGTGGACTTCAACTCCCAGAATTCAGTTGAAGTCCACAGGACTTAAAGTCGCCAAGGTTGAGAAACACTGTACTAGTTGGTGATGATGAAAACCTGGATCCCAATAGTGAAGCCTCTTTGATTGAGGGGATGCGAAGCACTTCAACCTACTTGTTCGTATGTCGCATGCCATGGTATTAATTGCTGTCTATGCTATGTGTACTGTCCTTTGTTATAGTCACATAAGAAATCAATTTAATACTACCATGTTTCCTTGAAAATAAGACAGGGTCTTATTTTCTTCTGAGCCCCCCGAAATAAGCGCTTGGTCTTATTTTCGGGGAGGTCTTATTATTTTTGAGGTGCAGGATGTGGCGAGCATGGTCACCTCATGGCTGCTGCTCTATTGCAATATTTTCATGGAGGGCTTATTTTCAAGGGAGGGATTATTTTAGCGCATGCACTCAAAAGCCTAATTGGGCTTATTATCTGGGGAGGCCTTATTTTCTGGGAAACAGGGTATTACTACGGGACAGATAGATCCAGAAAAAGTGGCACCAGCTTTTGATAAGAAAAAAATTGTAATTATTGTTACAGTAATTTATATCAGACACAATGTTCCTATCAATGCTGGACAGCCAAAATATGAGGCAGAATGAAGTTAGCCTTAACGATAATGCTGAATTTTTTAAGGGCCCCAGATCTTTACTTTACATGCAAAAAATCCAAAACTATTCTAGACAAGAAAAGGAAAATTGCCTACCACTCAAGAATGGACATTGAAAGTTACAAACTTAGCCGAGATGGCTAAAATATCGGCATATCTTAAAGATCACTCAAATGAGAGATATAAACGAGACTGGAAAAAATGGATTGACTATATACAAAATAAATACGGGACCAAGAAATTCCAGTTGGCCTATGCTTAAGATCAGAAATGATTTAAATTGTTTAAAGTTAGCTCAGCAAGAAGAAGCTAAGATCAATGTAGAGATGTCATTAATTTCTTTATTTCTTTTTTCTCAATAGATTTTAGACTGTGTTTGTTAAAAATCTATACCGTGTACGGGTTCTGGAAAGTCGGGGGGGAGGTGGAGGGAGGTCAGGGGGAGGGGGGAGGGATATACATTAGGCTAGACACGATGTGTTAGTTCTCAATGCAATGTGACTTCACATGTATACTGTTTTTCTCTAATTTTTCTTTAAAAATAGGATAAGCCAAATACATTAACATATAGTGGAAATACACCGAGGGGGGGAGGAGTAGGAAAGAAGAAAGATGGGTAGAGAGGGATGGGAGAGAGGGTGGAGGAGAAGGCGAAAGGGAAGGGGGGGGAGTGGATCTGGAGAGAGGAGTGGTAGAGGGTGAGGGGAAGTAGGGTAGAGGGGGATGATGGAGGGAAGATAGAAAGTTGGAGGGTGGTGGAAGAAAGAGGTGTATGGAGGATGGAAGAGGTATATTGGGCTTTTATTTTCTGGGGCATTGTCGACAAGAGGAATTGATGCAATTACTGTTTAAAATACTGTATAGGGTATACATGTGAGCGTATGAAAATGAAAATAAAATATACTAAAATAAAAAAAACATGAAAAAAAGAAAAGAAAAAAGGAAAATCTGAAAAACAGAAGTAGAAAATATGGAGAGAAATAAGTCCATACTTTGGCTCAGAATAAAGGAACCTGCTATAATTTTTGAAAGCCTTTATTTAGATAATCTAACTAGAAAATTTGCCCCTTGCATTATATCCCGGACATTTCACTCATTTTTGTGAAAAATAAGTCACTTCAATATGTCGATGAAAATTCTCAGTCATCCAGGCAGAGTTGTCGGGAAGTTTAGTCATGGTAACTGTTCTTTTCTTTTTGGTTTGAAATGTTTCGCTGCTTATCCAAGTAGATTCTTCTGTGAAGCTTCACTGAGGAAGCTACTTGGGTCAGCAGAGAAACGTTTCAAACTAAAGAGAAAAGAAGTGCAGCTGACATGACTAAGCTTCCAGATGAATGACTTCAATGTTCTGTTTTCCCAGCACCTGAAAATAGCTAACTTAAATCACTTAACTTCTCCATAGGAGTCTACGTGTATATTATACTCCGTATCAAAGGCAGATATGCATGGTAACCAGCTAAAAATGGTTTCAGCTACTAATGCAGGAATAATATAAGAACTTTCTGACTAGTGTTCATGATGTGATGCCAGCAGTAACGTGTTTCCTCGAAATTACAACATGTCCTGATAATAAGGCCATGCCACTTTCTTCTGGTGGGCAAAAATATAAGCTCTCCCCTGCAAATAAGACCCCTAAACAACCCCCCAGCTCTGGCCAGGCAGAGCGCCGCTCACCAACCTAGCGGTATCCCAAAGGTGCCGAGCGGTTGGAACCGGAGGGAGGCAAAGGTAATCGCATTGCTTAGCAGCTTCGGGATACCGCTAGGTTGGTGAGCGGCTAGTTGAAGAGGGGGGTTGCCAGGCGGCTGCTCTCTTGCAAGTGGGCTCCCAAAGAGCTGGGCACAGCCTCATGGGTGAATGGCTGTGTTGTGCTGTTGCAGCAGTGGAGCACAGCAGCCATGAAGCGACCACACTCATGAGCAGCCACCCGGCAAACCCCCTTTCCAAGATGGCAGTGCCTATGGAGCCACTGATAGAACCGGTTTGGCAGCATGGCAGGCCAAGTTACTACCTACTTGGTCGAACCAATCCAAAGTGGTAGGAACCCACCTCTGGTCTAAATCTGAGATTTTTAGATCATGGAAAGGATACAACTTGAAGTTTTGAAGGCAAAAATATTTGCTGAGGGCTTCTCAACAATTAAGATAACCTGGGATCAATCACATTATGGATTGGTTTACATTATACACTCAACTTGTACACATTATACATTCAACAGTGGATGTGATGGATGAACTAGTGTGTGAACATAATGTGAAGACTCCATACCAGAGCTAATGGATGTACTCGTTAAGCTTGAATTAATTAGATTATATACAATGGATTCAATGGACATGTGCTAACAACCTAGGGATATTTTCTCCATAGCAACCTGTCTCTAACCTGGTCTTTCAGATCTTCTAATAGTGCATTGATTGCCACTGTAACTGAGTCCAGCTTCAAACAAAATCAGCATTTTGAAATCAATGGACCTTCATGATTTTACTAGAATGCTTGTCCAGTACTACATTGATAATAGCAATAGCAGTTAGACTTGTATACCGCTTCATAGGGCTTTCAGCCTTCTCTAAGCGGTTTACAGAGTCAACATATCGCCCCCACAGTCTGGGTCCTCATTTTACCCACCTCGGAAGGATGGAAGGCTGAGTCAACCTTGAGCCGGTGAGATTAGAACTGCTGAACTGCAGCTAACAGTCAGCTGAAGTGGCTGCAGTACTGCACTCGAACCACTGTGCCACCTCGGCTCTAACTAGCTCCAAATCTAATTCATCAATGCTCCAAGTAAATATATCTATTTCCAGATTATTTATGCTGCACAAAAAAATAGCCAAATTTGACTTGTGTTATCAGCTATTTTCTACAATTTGTTATTGATGAATCTGATTCATAGCGTCAGTCTATTTGATGATTCAATTTTTAATAGTTAAAAGAACATTCTGGTGTGTTAACAATTTGACAACATTCTGATGTTGCAGAATGATTGATTCCAAGAGTAGAACAAGGTATTTAAAGCAGTATTTTAATTGAAAATTATTTATACAGGTAGTTGTTGACTTACAACAGTTCATTTAGTGACAATTCGAAATTAGCACTGAGAAAAGGGACTTATGACCATTTTTCACACTTATTTTCATCATAGTCACGGGATCACAATTCAGACACTTGGCAACTCACTCATATTTATGATGTTGGCAGTGTCCCAGGATCATGTGATTACCTTTTGCGAACTTCTGATAAGCAAAGGATTCACTTAACAACTCGGGCAAGATGGAGCAAAATTCACTTAACTAACGTTTCGCTTAACAACAGGAATTTTGGTCTCAATTGAGGTGATACGTTGAGGCTTGTAGTCCACTAGAGTTGTAGTCCATAACAAATACGCATCACAAACTAGTTCATAGTCACAGGAGAAAATTTCCAATATTCCAAAAAGAAATATATGAAACAACTGAACACTATACCATAATTATTGTAAGTCTGTCGCTTTTAGTTTGACTTATCTGCTGTGTTTTCAGACCATATGAGAATTCATTGAGAATATACTTGAACTGATCCAGCTGTTAAACCAATTTTAAAGAAAATAAATTTTCACACAATGGACATGATATACATTCTAAGACACCCAAATATAGAAAGATGTACAATCAAATATAGAAAGAGGTGCAATCTTACGATGAAGGTTTCCCAGGAGAAACCTAAAATTTTCTGCCAGGATACAATTTGTCAGTGTCATGGGGCTAATTTAAGCTATCCTGGTTTTCATTTCATGTTTGTAACCATCATATTTTAACCTGGAGATTTACTGTGTTTCCCCCAGAATAAGTCAGGGTCTTATTTTCTTTTTACACACAAAATATAGCTTGGGCCTTCTTATGAGGGGAAGGTTTATTGTTTTGGGGTTGCCAGGCGGCTGGTCTCTTGCGAGCGGGCTCCCAAAGAGCCGGGCACAGCCTCATGGGCGAATGGCTGTGTTTTTTGTTTTTTGTTTTACTACTGCGCATGCGAAGCGTGTCCCTGGGCGAACTGGCAGTAGCAGAAGCGGGAGCCCACCCCTGATTTAGACTCAATGATTTCTGCAGTTTTCCGGACAAAGAGAAGTTTCTGGAACTTGAAATCCCTAGTTTAAATTCAGAGTGAATATGAAGTAAATGCAAAGGAATCACCTGGGACCTCAGACTTAAATGTAGAATTCATTTGAAAGTTAACTCCGACTGAAGACTTCCACACCATTATTCCTAACGGAGTTTAGACCTACGTATTTTGTTCATTAGCCTCTATCTCAATGTTTCTCAACCTTTCTGCAATCTCATTCCACTAAATAAATCTACAGAAAATGTAGGGGTCATCCAATTTTTTTAAAATAAGAAACACCGCTTTCCTCCTTACATATTTTTTCTTTTGGAACATGAAGTTTCACACATTTCAGTGATTAAGATCATGACAAAAGTTATTGTTACCTTCCCAACCCTTCCATTTAAAACAAGCATTTTAAAACCAAATCTTATATTTTTATAAAATAAAATTAACTGTTTATTTCTCACTTGAATTATTTCAGGTTCTTCGTGTTAGATACTAACAATTATTAGCACAAATTTCCTGCTAATGTTTTTCAATAGAAATCTCTCGATACTAGCTTTAAAAAATTTCAGCAAGGTAAGTGATATTGCTATCGTATC
This sequence comes from Thamnophis sirtalis, assembly GCF_051295495.1. Lineage (NCBI taxonomy): Eukaryota > Metazoa > Chordata > Lepidosauria > Squamata > Natricidae > Thamnophis > Thamnophis sirtalis. The sequence continues at coordinate 6,333,939 of NW_028261395.1, read as the reverse complement.
AAAACAACATTTGAGTCACCAGGTATATCACATTCCAAAGCTAGTTTAATCCTTCTCTTGTTCTTCATCCCATTAGATTTAAAACCCCAAACTAACAATTGCAAGAGGAACTGAGAATGGTAAGAGACATTTTTCATGTAGGGTCCCTGTGGCAATTAGATCTCAAATGGTCGCAAACTACATGCAAAGCACTGCTTCCACTCAAAACAGATTAGCAGAGAAAGTGGTACAACAATCTGAATCTTAATTTTACTATAAAGAGGTCTTGTTTTTGATTCACATTAGTCATTAGAATACTTACTTGAGAGACCGCCTTCTGCCGATTACCTCCCACAGATCCATTCGATCCCACAGATTAGGCCTCCTCCGTATTCCATCTGCCGGCTAATGTCGGCTGGCGACTACTCGGAGGAGGGCCTTCTCTGTGGCTGCCCCGGCCCTTTGGAACAAGCTCCCCGTGGAGATTTGGACCCTCTCCACCCTTCGGGCTTTCCGGACGGCCGTGAAGACCTGGCTGTCCCAGCAAGCCTGGGGTTGAGTTCCCCCCACTACTCGAATTTGCTGTGTCTGTTGTGCTTTTAAATTGTTCGTATTGTCTGATTGTTTTTGTCTTACTTTTTGTAATTTCCCCTCCCTTGGCTTTTGTTCAGCCGCCCTGAGTCCCTTCAGGGAATAGGGCGGCCTACAAATTGAATAAACTCCAACTCCAACTTTTACAATAAATTAGTCCTGTGATGGTGAACCTATGGCACGCCATCCTGCACATCAAAAACAAGGATTTTTCAAGAGAAGAGAAAGGTACTCTGCTAATTAGGGCACTTAATGTATTACTAGGTATATAGTTCAAGGTTATTTTTGTTCCTACTTTACAATGTCCGTAGGACAGTTTTTAAGATTGTGTGAAAAGGTCCAGGATTCAACAAATCTTGATACAAAACATTCTTAATAAACGTGGAAACTAAAAGGGTGCTTGAGTGTTAAATAAAACAACTACAAGTATTAAAACTACTAGAGCCAAGGTGGCGCAGTGGTTAAATGCAGCACTGCAGGCTACTGCTAGATCAGCAGGTCAGCGGTTCAAATCTCACCGGCTCAGGGTTGACTCAGCCTTCCATCCTTCCGAGGTGGGTAAAATGAGGACCCAGATTGTTGGGGGCAATATGCTGACTCTCTGTAAACCGCTTAGAGAGGCCTGAAAGCCCTATGAAGCGGTATATAAGTCTACTGCTATTGCTATATTGCTATTGATTGGGACAAAATAAAATAGAATAAACAGAAAGCCAGGAGCTCATTAAAGAGTTGTCACTCCATTATCATCTTGAAGCCCTCTATTAAGTGCAGCACTTGAAATCACAAATGAGAATTCATTGGCCTTGCCGTTTTCAGCAACAAATGTTTTTCTCTTTCTTTCTCTCAACTCAAACACTTTCGTGAGGATCTTTCCTCTTGCAATTAGAGCTGAGGTGGCGCAGTGGGTAGAGTGCAGTACTGCAGGCCACTTCAGCTGACTGCTAGTTTGGCAGTTCGGCGGTTCAAATCTTACCGGCTCAGGGTTGACTCAGCCTTCCATCCTTCCGAGGTGGGTAAAATGAGGACCCGGATTGTTGGGGGCGATATGCTGACTCTGTAAACCGCTTAGAGAGGGCTGAAAGCCCTATGAAGCGGTATATAAGTCTAATTGCTACTGCTATTGCTAATTACCATTTGAATTCACTGTACATTTCTTCACCCAACATGCTAAAAAAAGACAACCGAAGTTTCAGCACATTCATAATTTTGTAACATGTTTCAAGTCTCATTTGAGGGCAAAAGCTTTGTTTTTTTGCCGTCAACCATTCCATCTGAATAGAACAATACTGTTGCCTTGTATTCTTGTATTACTAAATTTCATGGGTTTAATGCCCCTCTTTATTCCCCACATAGCTGATGCTCCATTAGTACTTATCCCAAAACTTCCTTTCTTTTCATGAAGCAGGACCAGAAGTGTCCCAACACAGTCAGCCTTTGCTTTGCTGCTGCTTCGGCTGCCATTGAAACAGGGAGGGGGGGCATGGGATTTGGGAGGGGACTACTAATTGTGCTGGATGAAGATTCTGGAGTTTCTGCTGCCTGTCTTACTGCGCATGCGGAGGAGGTTTCCCGCCAACGGCACCGACATTCCATCTGGGTGATGCCTTTTGATGTTATCTCATACCTGACACTTGGGAGAATTATGATTGGACTGTAACTGGGATGCCAAGGGGAGGGGAATGAGTTATTCTATATATCATTTGCTTTCGCGCCTAAATAATCAGTCTTCGCTTTGCTACGCTTCTAATCATTTATAATGAGTAAAAGTACACTTGATTTCTATCCATGGAGTCTCGTGGTTTTCTTTCCTAATTATTCAATGGAGGAGTGCTGACACACACGCTCGTATCAATAAATAAGAATACTTGTAGCTCATGGTTGAAATGAGGGGTCCTTGCAGAGGTGGGTTACAACCAGATAGGATTGGTTCGGCCGAGTAGGTAGAAACTCATCTTGCCATGATCCCAAACCGGTTCTATTGGCGGCGCCACGGGCACCACCATCTAGCGTCACATGATGTATTAGGACTTTTTCCCCCTTCGCTAAATTGGGCGTGGGTGTGGCTAGTGCGTGACGCATCTAGCCCACGAGCTGCGAGTTTGACAGTCCTGCTTTACATTGTCCAACATGGATTTTTTTTATGACTTTGCAAAGAAGGCAATTTTGTCAATAGCTTCTATTATATAGAATTTGTCATCAACCTAGCAGCTTACTTTTCAATGATGGTGTGATTTTAGCTGTTTTTTTTCCCAACACCTCTATTGCTTTCTTTCTTGGCAAGAACAGCCATTTCTTTCAAATTGGAACAGATTGTTTTGCAGTTGTTCTAAGCATGCCCCCGCCAAAAGAAAATATGTCGGTTTTATTTGAAAATGTCTCAAAAGTTCTGAAGGCTGGTAATGTTTCATAAAATTAAGTGGACAAGAGGGCTAAAAGAATGGATCACCAATAAAATCCAATTTTTTAGATATTCATTGTTAGACTTCCCACCCGCGCTGTTCCTTTTTGGTTACTTCTATGAAATTGCAGCTCCATTCAGCACAGCACACACAGATTCACAGTCAGTAACTCCACTTGAAACCTGTTCTCTGTTGTCAGTTTTCTGAATTTCAGTACTTCTATTTTCAGTTGAATGCTTCAGCGAACTCGTTTTCAGCCACTGATCCTTTTTTTGTGAGCCAGTCACAACAATTTCTGTTTTTGGTCTGGCCAACTGACTGTCAGTGAAGGTACATCTAAGGGAATGAGGCCGATGATCATTGTTGCACACCGGGAAATGGGGTTGAGGAGGGAGGCATGGCGGACTTCAGTGGAACATGGTGTGACTGCACAAATCTGCTGGTGCACTTCAATGGAAAATCTTTAGTGACTTTCCAGTAAATCTTTACTGAATTCAATGCATTAGTTTAGCAATAGCAGTTAGACTTATATACCGCTTCATAGGGCTTTCAGCCCTCTCTAAGCGGTTTACAGAGTCAGCATATTTCCCCCAACAACAATCCGGGTCCTCATTTTACCCACCTCGGAAGGATGGAAGGCTGAGTCAACCCTGAGCCGGTGAGATTTGAACAGCCGAACTGCAGAACTGCAGTCAGCTGAAGTAGCCTGCAGTGCTGCATTTAACCACTGCACCACCTCAGCTCCTATACACCATCATTGGTGAAAGTCAATGACTGACCTGAGTTTATATTATCAATAGCTAATCAAGATTCACAATAAAGTGGTCTTCTCCCAGACCATCATGTCAATCAAGCTTAGATAAAAATACCTTTTGTAAATAAGTAAGTAAAAAATCAGATTCACCCCAGTCTTTCCTCTCCAGTAGGATTTCTTTGGCAGACTTTGTTTCTGGATCTAGATCATATTTAATAAATAGATGATCAGTTATTTTAGATGTTGTTTCTATTGCTCTATCTCTCGATATCTATCTATCATCGAAAGGTGGAAGAGGGAGAGAGGGAGAGAGATGGAAAGAATCATGTTCGGCATTACAATAGCAATAGCAATAGCAGTTAGACTTATATACCGCTTCATAGGGCTTTCAGCCCTCTCTAAGCAGTTTACAGAGTCAGCATATTGCCCCCAACAACAATCCGGGTCCTCATTTTACCCACCTCGGAAGGATGGAAGGCTGAGTCAACCCTGAGCCGGTGAGATTTGAACAGCCGAACTGCAGAACTGCAGTCAGCTGAAGTATCCTGCAGTGCTGCATTTAACCACTGCGCCACCTCGGCTCTACTCTATCTTCTCTACAAGACAAGATAAAAGGACTTGCATGTGAATTAGAGAACAGACAGAAGTATACAGTATTCTAAATATACAAAATCATCAAGAGAGTAAAAGAATTGAAGCAGAAATGGGCTGGTCACATAGAACTGCAAGAAGAACTGATGACATGACCAAGGAAGTCATAGAATGGATCTCATTTGATAAAAAAGAATCCATGGAAGATATAAGATGGATCAATGACATCAGCAAATATCGTGGGCCTAATTGACAAAAGAAAGCTCAACAACATATTGGTTGGAAACATGCAGAAGAGGCCTTCATCCTGCAGTGGATAGACAATGGTTAAAATGACAATGAATGATAGATGGATGGGGACAGAGGTGGGTTCCTACCAGTTCCCACCAGTTCGGTAGAACCGGTTCGTCAAATCTACCGAACCGGTTAGAAGAGGTTCCACCAGTAGACCTGGAAAGCAGGCCACACCTAGAGAAGAGGCTCCAAAATTTTTTTGAAACCCACCACTTACACAGACACACACACACACACACACACACACACAGAGAGAGAGAGAGAGAGAGAGAGAGAGAGAGAGAGAGAGAGAGAGAGAGAGAGAAAGAAAGAAAGAGAAAGAAAGGAAGAAATAAATAAATAAAAAAGAAAGAAAAAGTGAGAGATGAAAGAAAAAAAAGGAAAAAGGGACAGAGAGACAAAAGGAAGGAGAGAGAGAGAGAGAGAGAGAGAGAGAAAACACATGGCTGGCAAGCCACTCCCATCCCGTCACATGGGCGGCAAGCCACTCCCACAAAGGAGGCCACACCCACAGAGTAGGTTCCAAATTTTTTTGAAACCCACCACTGGATGGGGAGGATGAATTTTAAAAGGCAACTCCAATTTGAGATCAATTCCTAATGAAATAGTACCATCCTATGGGTTTCCAAGAGGAGAAGCTTCATGTGGCCTGTCTTTTGGAGGTGTTTTTTTTTAAAGTTAATTTTATTTATCTCTTGTGAGATTGATTTAACTCCCAACTATTAGCCACATGCCTTTATGCAAAATTAGGAGATTGCATTGTAAAAAGGGTTTTTTTTTCACTTTTATTTGTAAGAACGGCTGTACAATTTGTGAGTCCTGATTTCCAGACTCGAGACAGAGGACATCCAAATGAAACAATTACCATGGCAGAAGAAATTACAAAATAGCTATATCAGCAGTATTTATATCGGAGTAGGAATTTGGACCAGTGGGCTACCGAAACCTCCAACCTTTAGCCCAGCCATTGATCTTTTAAGGGGATTTCAAATATTAATGGGCAAATTAAAAGTATTTGGTACATTAGCATGTTTAAAGATTAATAAACAGAAGGCAAAGATGTTAACTAAGATATGAAAATACAAGATCAAACAAAACTGATGGAGAAAATGGTAAAATATCTGGAAATCACTATGACAAATGTAAATTGTACATTATTTCAAAGTAATTATGTCAAGAAATGGAACATTTTTTAATATATATATATATATATGTGTGTATATATGTGTATATATGTGTATATATGTGTATATATGTGTATATATGTGTATATATGTGTATGTGTATGTGTATGTGTATGTGTGTGTATATATATATATATATATATATATATATATATATATATATATATATATATATATATATATATATATATATATATATATATATATATATATATATATAGACGTGAGAAATTACAACTGTCATTGCTCAGAATAAATTCTATAATAAAAATGAATGGTTTTTTTTAAATCATTTTTTTTTCCAGACATCTGTTTTCACAACTCATGCACTATTTACACAGTATCAGAATGATATATCTAAATTTGTGCTGCGGGAACGAAGAACCCACCAGTTAAATAAAAAGTGTTACAATATACAAAGGAAAGAGGAGGATAGGTTTACCTGACTTAAAATTGAAGCTCGTTGTTTGGTTTGGATGAACGAGTGGATGCTACTGAGAATATGTGTATTTATGTGGTGCCTGATTGTATGTGACTAGAGAGAAATTCCCCGAGGATGGGCTTCAGCATGAATCCGAAAGCTTGGAAAACTAAACCTCTGGTTTCGGTGACCGACCCAGATTGGATCCTGCAACGTTATCCTGGGACATGCATATTTTATTCATCAAGAGTAATGTGAATTTTAAAAACCATTGTTAGATGTGCCATATTGAGAATATGGAGCAGATAGAAACCAGCACATGAAGCATTTTATAGATGAGAAATAATATTATTATTGTAATAATAATAATAACAATAGCAATTGCACTTAGACTTATATACCGCTTCACAGTGCTTTACAGCCTTTTCTAAGCGGTTTACAGAGTTACCTTGTTGCCCCCAACAATTTGGGTCCTCATTTTACCCACCTTGGAAGGAGGGAAGGCTGAGTCAACCTTGAGCCTGGTGAGATTATTGCAGGCAGCTGTCACAATTAACCACTACAATTTATAGAGAATGCACAGCACTTTTCATCCCAAGACTTGTGAACATTTATAAAATTAAATCTGGGGGCTCAAGAACTGTGGTTTAACCCAGATCTTTCAATATCTGCGCAGCCATTATTGTTCAGGACAACAAACTCATAAACTTTCAACCCCATTCTAAAGATAAAATATATTTTCCCAAAGCTAAAGGAAGCATATTGTAATTGAAAAAGAGATGACTTCAGAGTGTTCATAGGTTTCATATTACTTTGATAATCACTCTTTCAATGAATGGAATTTTATTGCTTTGTCTGATGAACACCTGTACTTTCTGAATGATAGCCTACCTTTCCAATCCTGTTTACAAATCACATTGCAGAAGGAATGTTATTCAATACACAAATCAAAACAAATGAGGGGAAAAGTCATATAATAACCTGTTCTGTCCCCCCCTTCACGGCTCTTAACAAAACGGCAAGCAGACAAACTTAAAAGGAAGTCTTTTTATCAGTTCTCGGCTCAGACTGGCTTTGAGCCCAAAAATAACATAAATACAGTCTGACTAGATAACGGAATGAAAAACAAAACAACTCTTACAAGCAATGCACTTCTCCAAGTGTAGCCTTGAATCAGGGTTACAGGAAACACCAAAGCACTTATCCAAGTGTATCAAGCAATGTTGTACACACAAAGGAACGTTGACTCCTGCGACTAGGGCGTGGCAGCATCCGTCCTTTTATCTCCAAACCTGCCTCTAACAAGCCCCAGCTGCATAATGAATCTTGTATCCCGAAAAGACTCACAGCAGACATCTGCTGAGTCACAATAATAACCTCTATGGAAGAAAAGGCTATATACACTCATACTTACAGCAGTGAAATTGACTTGGATGTTTTTATGTAACCTACTAGGAGAATGGAAATAATTGCTAAGGTTCAAAGCAAAATTGCAAAAATTGTTTAAATATGGAACGTTTTGAGCTCAAAAACATATTTTGGTGTTTGTGTATGAGATGACCAGATCGAGCACAAGGCAGGGGTCAAACACATTATCAGTCATGTGCCCATAAGAGATTTAAGTCCAGCCCACTTTGAATTCCTTCTATCCCTATCTACTGTCCAAGAGCCGAGGTGGCGCAGTGGTTAGAGTGCAGCACTGCAGGCTACTTCAGCTGACTGCAGTTCAGCAGTTCGGCTGTTCAAATCTCACCGGCTCAGGGTTGACTCAGCCTTCCATCCTTCCGAGGTGGGTGAAATGAGGACCCGGATTGTTGTTGGGGGCGATATGCTGACTCTGTAAACCGCTTAGAGAGGGCTGAAAGCCCTATGAAGCGGTATATAAGTCTAACTGCTATTGCTATTTCCATTAACCATTAGTAGTTCAGATTCTTATAGAGAGCTTACAGCTTGCAGTGAATCTTTATATTCACTTGAACTGCCTCAATCTCCTGATTTCACTTGACAGTTGCAAGGGCAAAAAAAAAAGCTGAAGCATAGGAGAAAGAATTCAAAGTCATTTGAAATGTTCTGGGAAATATAGTTGGAATGATAGCCCCTTCCCATTGATGTTTTTGGACATGTGGAGAATTAATAATGTTCCTGTTTTTTTGGATCTGGATTATTTAGGGTGATGCAGAGAGTTTTTGAGAGCAAAGCATCACAAACGTAAGGCAGACATGTGGACATTTAAGGAGCTATTTTTGTTCTTGCTGCTGTTGGTGAATAACTTATGACAAGCAGGAATTGCTACGAAGGATCTACAATTGGATTGTGCTCCAGAAATAACAATGCTGTTGCTGGAGCTATGGAGAATTGCTGTTTGATTATTTCTGAGGCAACCTCCAACTTATCAATACTGTCTTATTCCTGCCTACTATTTGGGGGGTTTATTTCTTATAGAGAGCCTTCTCTGTGGCTGCTCCGACCCTCTGGAACGAGCTCCCCGTGGAGATTCGAACCCTCACCACCCTCCAGGCCTTCTGCAAGGCCCTTAAAACCTGGCTGTTCCGACAGGCCTGGAGATAAAGAGCTGTTGCCCCCGTCTCGAATGGTATGACTGTTGTATGTTTTTAAATTATGCATTGTTATGCTTTGTTTTTAAATACTTTTTTGTCTGTATTCCCCTTCCCTGGTTGAGTTGTGAGCCGCCCTGAGTCCCCTTCGGGGGAAAAGGACGGCATATAAATGTAATAAACTGAACTGAACTGAACTGATTTCAGTTTTAAAGCAGTATATTGGCAATACTAAGTAAAAGAGAGTGATTTGATCTTCCTGATTTCTCACTATTCACGACTTTTTAAAATTTGAACAGAACCCATACATAATTAATTACAATATATGCTAATTTATCTAGAGCGATAATAATAACCTATCAAATTACATCAATCTATTCTGATTTATGATAATGTACCAGAATTTAGAACATAATAATTGTATGATAATCGTAATTTATTATAAATGTAATTTTTTTTTATTGAGGTCATCAAGCAGCGCAAGAGAATTTTTAAATAAGACACTTGCCTGATAGCGTTGCCTGTCCCTTTCCCACCTTAGAGGTAACTAGAGACATCAAAGCTATTTCCTGATTCAAACAAGTCAAAAAAAGGAAAAGTATACTTAATGGAGGTGGAAGACAGATCAAAGTCTGACAGAAAAGTGATGAGAGGATTCTGCAATGAAGCTTAATTTGAGTAAAGTGCCCACTTCTTCTGTGCAGCACTGATTCTGTTCGGCCCAAGGAACCAATACCGTAAGATTAGTTTCTTTATTGCTGCTCGCCTGTAGGCAGAAATATCACCAGACTAAAACTCTTTGTTTACAATGTGGTAGAATAGAAAATACTACATCTGCATTGCAGTGGTGGGTTTCAAAAATAGTTTGAACCTACTCTGTGGGTGTGGCCTCCTTTGTGGGAGTGGCTTGCCGCCCATGTGACCGGATGGGAGTGGCTTGCCGCCCATGTGACCGGATATAAAGATGCCGACGATACTTGTCAGAACCACCTTAAATTACCTCACACACAGCACTGGCATGCATAAGAATAGGATGTAAACTTGTTTTTTAAAAGGCATCTTTGGTTTGCGTTAAAACAACTTTAACACACGCAATGTTCTGATTGCACCACAAATGCAGTAGTCATTCTTACCTTTCACAGAGGCACTGAGTTTTATAAATAGGAGCATGATAGTGTAGAATAATCATATCCAAGGACCAGTGGTGGGTTTCAAAAAATGTTTGGAACCTCTTCTGTAGGTGTGGCCTGCTTTCCGGGTCCACTGGTGGAACCTCTTCTAACCGGTTCGGTAGATTTGACGAACCGGTTCTACCGAATAGGTGCGAACTGGTAGGAAACCACCTCGGCTGCATAGCTACTAGTATACATATATTGGTATGAACTGCTGGGGGAGGTGTGTTCACTTTCATTCTTTGTTGTATACCAAAAATTCCATGTTTCTTGCTGCCTTTGTTCCCTACCTCTTGCAATGGCAGATACTTGTCAACTAGCATCATGGTAAGCAGGGGTGAAATCCAGCAGGTTCTGTCAGATTTTGGAGAACAGGTAGCGGAAATTTTGAGTAGTTCAAAGAACCAGCAAATGCCATCTCTGGCTGGCCCCAAAGTGGGGTGGAATGGAGATTTTGCAGTATCCTTCCCCTGCCATGTCCACAAAACCACACCCGCCATGCCATGCCCACAGAACCAGTAGTAAAAAAAATAGAATTTCACCACTGATGGTGGGTAATACTGATGAAGTATCTAGGACTATGAGAAGTTTATGCCTTCCCCCTTGGCATAAATGTAGACAAAACTGGTTCTGACTCAGGCAATTCCCTCAACTCAGGTTTTAAGGGTAAGGATTTGAAGAAGGAGGTGCCTTCTAAATTTCAGATAGTTTTAGTCCAATCGAAGGTTCTAGAAAACCATAATCAAAACAGTTACATCAAAGGTCTAGTTAAGGTATGGAGATTTTTGTATTTTGTGTTAGAAGACCAATGCTATGCTGTTTGAAACTATTAAGAAAGCAGTATAGTGAAGGAAATGTCTTTTGGCCTTAAAGGTAGCTTAATGAATCACAAGATAATTTCTTCAGCAAATAGTTATCCATCTTTGGTGGATGGATAAAATCTCTAAAATCTGGGTTTTAGAGATGAAATTACTTACTTCTTTTTCCTTTTTCCTGTAGCTATCCTTTATATGTCACTAAATGTATTTACAGTATAAGCAATCCATTAAATTTAGTGAGCTACAAATTTTCACAGCCAGCCACAAATAAACACTAATGGAACTTGCATTAGAACAGTATAGGCTGAACGATTACCCAGCCCATCTATTTTCCTGGAATAATTCATTAAGAAATGTGTGTCCTGCTGAAAATTTAATAGATATAATAATATTTGCATCTTTGAGTTTTCTATTTACCACACTCTAAACTAATATTCTTCCATTACCATTTTTCTTCTGCTTATTAAACCTCTGGCATAAACACACCACAACTATTTTTAGAAAATGCCAATCACATTGTTTCAGTCAATTTAGGGTGTTGTTGTTTTTAAAAAATTGAAATTTTAATATATGGCCTACAGTTCTGCACAGCTACAGTTCCGCACAGCTTATAGTTCAATATATTATTGATGCATGATTTTTAAATATTTGTGAAAACTTTTTTCGCAAGAACTCAGCCAAATGCAATTTTAAGATTAAAGCATATGGTATAAAAGAAAAAACAAAATGAATCAACAAACAATTTGGACAAGTGGGAAATTACTTCATGAATTCTTAAAATAACATTTACAGCATCTTAAGGATAGAAACTTGTTGCCTTCTAAACACTTTGGATTTAAATTCCTATCGTTTCAGCACAAGAAAGAACACAATAATGTAATAATGTCTGGAAGGCACTAGATTTCTGATTCTTCTGTTAACTTAAACGACAAAAGAAAGATTTAAAAAGCAATAAAACGTCCCTATGAGACCCTGTTATTCCTCAGAATATTCAATGTTGATGAGAATAGTAAATAATAATAAAATCTCATTAGATATTGCCACACCAAAAAAGCATTCCAAAAAGCATACCAAAAATTCTTGAGTGGCATTTAGCAAATTTGCACGTTGACAAAATTTCCATTTGTTACTTATAAAAACCCATGGTACTTTGATCCGCACATATATACTACGCTTATACATTATGACAACTTAGGTTCTTGGAAAGATCTGGATGTGTTGAAGGCCAACACCAGCTAAAGAAATGGCAGGTATGATTTCACATTTTTGTTTATAATAATAATCCCCAGTGATGCACTACCTTAAAATGGTTGTGGAGCTTGTGAATTCTAAAGAGGATGACAGCTTATGCCAGAGATATGCTGGACAGATCTTGAGGAGCTAGACAAAGAGTGTTTCTCTCATAAACAATATGTTGAGACATAATTTACAAAAACTCACATGAAATTCGTCCTTAGCCAAGTCAACAAGGACTGTGCTAGTTATTGGGCTAGTCATCACTTATAAAGCCTTTCATGGTATTGGACCTGGGTACTTGAGAGACCGCCTACTGCCAATTACCTCCAATAGACCGATCAGATCCCACAGATTAGGCCTCCTCCGAATTCCATCCGTCGGCCAATGCCGACTGGCGACTACCCGGAGGAGAGCCTTCTCTGTGGCTGCTCCGACCCTCTGGAACCAGCTCCCCGTGGAGATTCGAACCCTCATCACCCTCCAGGCCTTCCGCAAAGCCCTTAAAACCTGGCTGTTCCGACAGGCCTGGGGCTAAAGAGTTTTTGCCCCCCCTTCTCGAATGGTATGGTTGTTGTGTGTTTTTTAAATTTTGTATTGTTATGTCTCGTCTTTTTTATTCCCTTGTCTGTATCCCCTTCCCTGATTGAATTGTGAGCCGCCCTGAGTCCCCTCGAGGAAAAGGGCGGCATACAAATGTAATCAATCAATCAATCAATCAATTGGAGTTCCTGGAAATCTGGTGACAAATAGGCTATTGTTGACTGAGAAATAAGAGCTAGAAGCTACAGGACTACTGGAAGAAAAGTTGCTTATCTACTGCAATATACAAAAATTGAAAACAAAGAAATAATGATATGTTACTACAAATCAAACCCAACAAGAAAGGATATCTGGAAAAAATATTGTACCAGTTCTGGAAAGAACACTATCCAGAAACAGAAATAATCCAAGTTAGCAGATCGACATCAATTTATAATACAAAATAAAGTATTCACAGAAGCAGAGTTGGAAGAATGCAAAGGTCCATCCAGAGCAAAGAAATCAAAGCCTTGCTAGAAGTAACTTAAGACTGTAGATGCAAACAAGGGGGACTCAGCAGTAGAGGAAGTCAGCATAGATACTGAATCATTTCCATTCTTAGTCCAGGCACCTTCTCCTCTGTCTTTCTGTCAAGAAGAACAAAGCCCTCTAACTAAAAAAAATATGAATTGGGGGAAAAAAATAACTGAACATTCAGGACAGCACAAAAACAAGCAAAATAAGGTTACCTCCACTGAAGCTTGCTTGAAAGAAACAGCTAGCACATATTAACAGACATTATTTCAGTAATATCAAATATAAGCACCACTCACTGCAAGAAACAAACCAACTAATGTACAACAAGGCTGTAGGTATAACAGAATACTTTGCCGCAGATATCAAATGTCATCTTTGCAAAAAAAAAAAAAAAAGCTGAAGAAGCCATGGACCACACAGCCTACAAGTAACAGCATAACGAAGTAGCAACAGTGGTAGGCTGGAAGATATGGGCATTGATGTTTTTGGATGCTCAGAAGGCATTTGACAACGTGAATTGGCACTTTATGCTGTTACAACTGGAACAGATGATGGGCTTTGGTGAGAAATTTATTCAATAGCAATAGCAGTTCGACTTATATACCGCTTCATAGGGCTTTCAGCCCTCTCTAAGCGGTTTACAGAGTCAGCATATTGCCCCCAACAACAATCCGGGTCCTCATTTTACTCACCTCGGAAGGATGGAAGGCTGAGTCAACCCTGAGCTGGTGAGATTTGAACAGCCGAACTGCAGTCAGCTGAAGTAGCCTGCAGTGCTGCATTTAATCACTGCGCCACCTCGGCTCTTTCAAGCCATACAAACTAAATACTGTATTATAAACAAACAGCTAAGATAATGATAAATGGAGATTTGACAGAGTCTATTGAAGTAAAGAAAAGGACAAGACAAAGCTGCCCATTATCACCATTATTTTTTATCTTAACGTTAGAAGTTTTAAATAGAAATGTCAAGGAAGGAAAAGAAATAAAGGGAATGAAAATCAAAAAGGAAGAATACAAGCTAGAAGCATTCACAGATGACTTGGTCTTTATCCTAGAGGATCCATTAGAAACAGCACCTAAATTGATAGAAAGAATAGAAGAATATGGAAAATTAACAAGATTAAAAAATAAATAAAGACAAAACGAAGATCTCGACAAAGAATATGTCAACAAGACAAAAAGAAGAGTTGGCGGAAACCTTGGAGATGCAAGTCACGAACAAGATTAAATATTTGGGGATATATTTAACAGCAAGATGTAGCGCTCTTAAAGACAACAACTATAATAAACTCAAACAACAGATCACGATAGATCTGAAGAAATGGGAAAATCCACAACTTTCGATGATAGGGAGACTATCTACAATTAAAATGAACATTTTACCTAGAATTTTATATCTGTTCCAGACGATTCCAATTAGACTAAGGAAGGAAAATTTTGATGATTTAAATAAAATAGTGTTGAAGTACATATGGCAGGGGGGAAAGTAAGAATAAAACTAAAATTGTTACAAGATGCAAGAATAAGAGGAGGATTGGGCCTACCCAATTGGGAACTATATCACCAGGCAGCAAGTTTGTTGTGAGTTAAAGAATGGATAACACTAAGGAAGATCAGACTATTGACCCTTGAAGGACAAGCCTTGTTGTTGGGATGGCATGCCTTTTTATGGTACAAAACACAGGGGTATTTTAGAAGACATTACCTACGGGAGGCCTTGCTACTAAATTGGGAGAAGATTAAAAGACAATATTATTTAAAAATTCCAGTCTAGCTATCAACTATTGAAGCCTTTTCATATGCAATAATATACATAAAGGAACAGTTAGATATGGTGAAATATTGAATGCAGAGGGTGAACTTAAGTCTATGCAAGAACTGGAAAAGGAAGATATAAGGATGAATTGGTTTTCATATGTGCAAATACAATCTAGATATGATAAGGATCGTAAAGAGGAAGTTTTTTATGATAAAACGACTGAGTTAAATAAAATTTTGATGGATACTGATGAAAAAGTAATTTAAAAACTTTATCGACACTTATTAGAGGTTAAGTTAGAAGAAGAACAAGTTAAAGGAACTATGATAGTTTGGGGGGGGATTTGGGGCATGGGATTGAATTAGAGATGTAGCAGAAATTGTGGTTTCAAAATTATAAAATGACAATGTCAACAACATATTTAAAAAAATGTATATGATGTTTTACAGGTGGCATCTACCTCCGACAAGATAGCAAGAATGTTCAAGAATAAATCAGAAAAGTGTTGGGAATGTCATCAGACACCAGGTTCATATTACCATATGTGGTGGACTTGCGCAGAAGCTAAAAGATATTGGACTAAGATTCACACGTGGTTGGAGAAAATGACACAAAAACATATAGACTTAAAACCAGAGATTTTTTTATTGGGAATTATACCAGAAATATATAATAGAGATTTGAAATATTTGATTGTAAATGTTTTAACAGCAGCTAGAATTGTATTTGCAAAAAAATGGAAAAATGAGAAAATACCAACGCAGGAGGAAATTATTCAAAAAGTTATGGAATGTGCGGAAATGAGTAAATTGACATTTGAAATTAGAGAACAAGAAGATGAACAAATTTACAAGGTTTGGGATTTGTTGTATCAATGGTTAGATAAAAAATCATGGTAATGGGAAAAGTGGGAGAACTTTTTATATTTTAAGAATAATAGAATGATACATGCAATACTGTAAGGGTTTAGCCCTGTTAAACAGATTAGAACAATGTAATGGATGTATGATTTGTATCTTTGCCAAGATGTTGTATGTATGGATTCAATATTTAGAATACCTTGTTTAAAATTAAGGAATAATAATTATAGTTGAAAAATTGACATAACAATAATGTACCTATGTTTACCAAATGAACAATTTGTGACTCAATATATAATTGCAAGTGGTGACCATGGAAAGGACGCACAAAATCTTGTAACCAAATGAATACGCTATATGAAATGGAAGAAGGATGTATGTGTTTTACAATTTTGTTTGTTCCTATTTGTTTAAAAATTTAAAAAAAGATTTAAAAAGACTGGGAGATATTCAAGAAAAAGCAACAAGAAAGTGAAAGAAAATTTCTACCAGTTTTCTATCACTAGTGTTTTGCCTCCTATTTCGGGATTCCAATTTTTTTTTTAATTAACAGGTTTCACATCCTGAACAAGTTTAAAAACACCTGCCCTGAACCATTACATTCATCTTGCTAAACCTCAGGTCATATAAATAAAGATGGCAGGTCTTTTCATTAATCTTGAAATAAGTTATCTATATTTTACAGAGTAGATAGTTTATCATACATCCTTAACAAGCCAGCAAAGTAATTGTCTCTCATACCTTCAGCAATGAATACTCAAATAAATATCAAGACTGATCAATTGCAAGGTAACAACTGTTCTACAAGTGGGAAAAACAATTTGAATATTGTTTTGATTAGAAAGTCAGCTCACTAGGGGGGGAAAAGAACTTATCTGTCTGCTTCTGGAAAATATATACATACATACATACATACATACATACATACATACATACATACATACATACATACATACATACATACCCCGGTATGCCCAAATATGGGAGGAAGATCACTACTTCCATTCTCTGTCCTTCGGCTCGTCACAAGAGACCATCCAGGCAGAAACCCAATATTTTTACTGTTGCCTTTTTGTTACATTTTGTTGTATTTGTGCTGATAAATAGCAATAGCAATAGCAATAACAGTAGACTTATATACCGCTTCATAGGCCTTTCAGGCCTCTTTAAGCGGTTTATAGAGAGTCAGCATATTGCCCCCAACAATCTGGGTCCTCATTTTACCCACCTCGGAAGGATGGAAGGCTGAGTCAACCCTGAGCCGGTGAGATTTGAACCGCTGAACTGCTGATCTAGCAGTAGCCTGCAGTGCTGCATTTAACCACTGCGCCACCTTGGCTAAATAAATAAAGGGAGACTAGTATAGATCAATTTCAAGCTATTTAGCTCTCATCAGCTAGCCTTACCCTTACTGGGATTTGAACCTGGGCTATATTACATACTAAGCAGACATCTTAGCCATTAGTGATCTTCCTCCCATATTTGGGCATACCGGGGGTTGTAAAAATCTAATAGATACCTTTCACCCTGGCTTCACTGATAACGGATAAGAGCCTGTGGCCTAATGGCTAAGATCTCTGCCTAGTATGTAATATAGCCCAGGTTCAAATCCCAGCAAGGGTATGGCTAGCTGATGAGAGCTAAATAGCTTGAAATAGATCTATACTAGTCTCCCTTTATTTATTTATCAGCACAAATACAAATACAAATACAAATACATATACATATACATATACATATACATATACATATACATATATATATATGTGTGTGTGTGTGTGTGTGTGTGTGTGTGTGTCTGTGTCTGTGTCTGTGTGTGTGTGTGTGTGTGTGTGTGTATGTATAAAATTAGGAGACAGTCACTGAATTCATTTATGAATAACACAGCAACTTAAATTCCAGGCTGATGTCGACTTCTTATTAATAAGCTGCTCGAGTTCATACTTCTTTCTGCTCCTCTCCCCCATTTATATTTAAATAGAGATCTTTGTGTTCTTATCAGGCACTCAACCTGTTTTGTTGCTCTCTAATAAATCAGAATTCATAAGCTAGTCACAAACTATTCATTTGCAATGCCTGAGCTGATTGGGTATAAATAATCAGTATCTGCATTCTCTCTTTCATTGCTTGTCTGTTCATATAAACACAAAGAACCAAAAGAGTGGATTGCTTATATATAGCAGATCACACAGTGTAAAGAAGGAACAGCTAGGATTCCTGGTGAATCACCGAGTTTAAATCCTGTTCTTATCAGACCTTATTTATCCTAGCTAAATTTTGCAGAATCTTAAAGTTCACTGGTGCTTTTTTTATGTTAGAACAGAAACACCCTCGTTTCCAATTTAACAGCCATGATTTCAGCGAGAAGATAGTTAGATATAATTTATCTTAGCTCAACTTTACGGACTCTTAAAGATCAGTGATATATTTTACGTTGGAACAGAAATGTACGGTTAAATTTTCAATTTAACAGCCATGATTTCTGTGGGGAGACAGTCTCTACATGGATAGTGATGATGTTTGCAGCTGGTCTATGTCTCTGGAACTTATATTGATCTGGAAATTGCTTCTTATATTGTGGTTCAAAGAATGGGAGAGTTATTTTTCTTTCTTTCTATGAACTCCAGTCCATCCAGAGATGGTATTCAGCAGGTTTTGTCTAGTTCTGGAGAACTGGTGGTGGAAGTTTTGAGTAGTTTGGAGAACCGGTAAATACCACTTCTGACTGGCCCCGCCCCCATCTATTCTCTGCCTCCCGAGTCCCAGCTGATCGGGAGGGAATGGGGATTTTGCAGAATCCTTCCCCTGCCACACCCACCAAGCCACACCCACAGAACTGGTAGTAAAAAAATTTGAATCCCACCACTGTCAGGCATTGTGCACAGCACTTGTGTTGAGTGAGGCAGCTTCAAATCAAGTTTTTGGTGCCTATACATTCCTAGTAGTTTAATTACTGCCTAAATTTTCATAGTTCATATTCAAGGTTCTAGTCTCAGGACTAAAGTCCATGTAAAGTCCATGTAAAGTCCATGTAAAGTCCATAAAGATCATGTGATTTAATTCATTTGTTAATTGTTAAGGTAACACAAAGTTCTATTTAATTTTTATTAAATGAGTTTAGAACAGTTATCTCTTTGAAAGTAGAATGAAATGGATTTTTTTAAAAAAAATGTTTGGAAAAAGGCACAGCTTTAATTAGCCTTATTACATTCTTTGATATAGATTCAAATACTACATTCTTAAAATTTGATATGAAATTATATAATCAAATACTGGCAATTGTCATGAAATAAGGTTATAGTACCATCGAGCAATTGAACTGGTTTGGAGTAGTTTTGTCACCAAACTTTTCATCCCGGATACACCCCGTGTAAGTAACTCTTGAAAATTAGGACATTTCAATTCCTCCCTCTCTCTCTCATGTTTATGGGAGTATATGAGAAAACAATAATCCATAATAAAATCTTAAAAGAGAAGCTAAACTCAATTTTTGAGTGGTTTTTTTAAAAAAAAATCACTGATTTTGAATAATAAAAAACAAACAGCTGTCTTTGTAAAGTCAGTGAAACTAACTAACAGGGAAATCAAAATTCAAACCAAGAGTATTTTGTATATATTAGTACTAATGCAATGATGTTTCCTTATTGTCTAAAGGATTTATGTCATTTTTGCATATGTAATTACTTTGCAAATCTCAATTACCTCAGTCATATTACATGGTTTTTCTATGTTTTATATTGACATGTGCCATTTAATATATTACATATCAAGCTTGCTTTTAATAGTGTTTTATCAATTTATACAGGTGCACGAATAGAATACTGTTGAAAATCATCTTGACAAAATAAGGAACTTTGACAAAAAAAAATGCAGTGTTTTTACAACGGCCATATAAAGATGGAATAAAGTCATAAAATAACCGGGGGGAGGGAGGGGAGAAAGAGAACAGTATTTCAGACGCACACTATTGCTTGAAATAAATACAAATTTCCAGGAAAGATGTGCATCTAAAACAGTCAAGTTCTCAAGGCATAGTAAGAGAAAAATCGGGGCAGATATTCAGTCCATGCCTTTAAAATATATGACCATTTGCACATGTACAGATATGGGTACTTGAGAGACCGCCTGCTGCCAATTACCTCCCAAAGACCTGTTAGATCTCACAGGGTCGGCCTCCTCCGGGTTCCATCCACCAGCCAATGCCATCTGGCTACTACCCGGGGGAAGGCCTTCTCTGTAGCAGTTCCGGACCTTTGGAATGAACTCCCCGCGGAGATCCGGACCCTCACCTCTCTCCAGGCCTTCCAGAAAGCCGTCAAAACCTGGCTGTGCCGGCAGGCCTGGGGTTGATGAGTTCCCCTCCCCTCTCGACTGGTATGGCTGTGTGATTTTCATGTATTTTAATTATGTGTACTGTTGTTTATGTTCCCTTTCCCCTCTGAGTTGTTCGCCGCCCTGAGTCCCTCCTGGAGAAGGGCGGCATACAAATAAACCAAATACAATACAATACAATACAATATGTGTTTTAATATACTGTATACTTGTCCGTTGACTCGACACTGCAGAGCGCTCCGGAGTGTACTCGTGGCACCCTCGATTCCAGGAGAGGCAAGGATGCAGCTGTAGCCGATTTTAGAAGAATTTGGTGTTCCGATGGAAAGGGAACAGAAGTCAATTTGATTTTGAGACGAATTCCAAATTAAATCTAACAAAATAGCTAAATTGGAGGAGAGTTAAAGAAATGCATCCAGTCCTGATCGGACTGAGTCTAAAGCTGGGAGGAGTCATCGGAGGTAGCATGATGTCACAGCTGTAGACAGTCCTATTGATCACTGACAGACACAACCCTTCCTGGCTGCTGTCTCCACCGACTGGGGAGAAGTAGTGGAATACACAATATGTGTTTTATATTGGCATTCACAATTAGTCCACTAAAAGCACTTGTAGTATTTAGTTTCATACTCTCTCAGATTATAAAGGAGAGGGTGGGAGAATTGTACTTTCAGACTTGCAAGACTCTGTATCTTTACAATAAAGTAGAATCAGTTTAGCTGGCTGTTGTGACTCAGCAGATGTCTGCTGTGAGTCTTTTCGGGATACAAGATTCATTATGCAGCTGGGGCTTGTTTGAGGCAGGTTTGGAGATAAAAGGACGGATGCTGCCACGCCCTAGTCACAGGAGTCAACGTTCCTTCGTGCGTTCCTTGATCCTTGATCGTGGTTTCTTTGCTGTACACTTGGAAAAGTGGTTTGACTTCTGTAACCCTGATTTGTAGAGACTTTGGAAGAAGGGCTTTGCTTTCGTTTGATTCACCTTGTATTGAAGTAAGAAAGATTTGTGTTTCAGTCCGTTATCTTCTGGCAGAGACTTTAATTAGTTTATTTTTGGGCTCGAAGCCAGTTTGAACTGAGAACTGATAAAGAAAAGTCCTTTTAAGTTTGTCTGCCTGCAGTTTGTTAAGAGCTGTGAAGGGGGGACAGAACAGCTGGCCATGCTTCCTGTCTGGTTTACCTGGTAAAGCTGAAAGCTACAAATTCTGGGAAAGAGGCCATAAATCTTGCAGCAACCAATATTGTTAGCTATACAGAGCACATTCCAATGAAGAAGCAAAGATTTTGAGCCTCATATTTGATTGACAAGAGACCTGAAGTAAGTCTCCTAGGCTTCCGAATAATCTATTCAGCAATTTTCTGTAAATAGATTTAGGGATCCCAGACGGGGCCTCGTCTCTTGAAGCCTACATGCTAGCACAAGCAGATAGTGTGATTACTAAATCAAATGACTATTCACATGTTTCCTGATTACTCTGCCTGTCTAAAATCCTTTTGTCTGTTCTCATTTAATATAACGCGGAATAGAAGCCGTGGAGTTGGAAACCATCTTCAATACATTTGAAGTACTGATTACTTTTTTGCACAGAAGTAAAGGTTACTACAAACATCATCAAGAACAAATAAAGTTGTCAAAGTCCATTGTTTGCAAGTCCTTGAAAGCTGTCGGGAAACAAAGAAAGGTTTTGTATTCCAATTACCTTAAGAATGAAGATCAAATTCCTAAAATTCAATGAAATGTCCAATCTACTAGCTCAAGTAACTGGGTTTTTTTTTATTATTAAAAAGTTTGCTTGATCATTTATTGATTAGATACTGTATCGATATGAAGGAGATAAATATTTGTGTGTTAAAAGGGATTTAAACCCAATTTATATAAGAGCATCTGTGTAATAAAAAATAAGCCACATGCTCAGACCCGGGCATTTGATAGCTCCTAGGTCACATCCAGCCCTTTGAATGTTCCTGTTTGGTCCGCCCCGGCCAGTAGGGCACCACTAAGATGATCTCTGCCTTCTCTGATATCACTTTCCAAACTACCCCAGGGAGAAGGGGAAGGGGAGGCGTAGAGCAGGCCCTCTGGCCATGCATGGAATCCAAAACGTGTCAACTCCCTCCATCCCCTGAGCCTGGAACCAAGAAAAGAACCGATCCACCTAAGCGTTCTGCAGTGTGGCAAACAGGTCCATCTCCTGATGGCCGAACCTGGAGCAGATAGCCTGGAATAATTTTGGAGAAAGGCTCCTCTCCTCGTGGTCAACCGTGGCCCGAGTGAGCCAGTCGGCTTGATGGTTGTTCACTCCTGTGATGTGCTCGGCCCTGAGCGATCGAAGATGCCTCTCCGTCCAGGCGCCAAGTGCCATCACCACGACCGGGAGTGAGCCACACCAAGGTATCAGATGGAGGCAAGGGGAAGAAGGCAGGGAGAAGGAATTTGCAGGAGGGCACAGGATTGTTTTTGGAAGAATCAGGAACCAAAGGCAACCTTTCTTTCTTCGGCCAGACAGAGTTGAAACTGGGAACCAGAAGCAAGGAGCACAGAGGCGTGGCTTCAAATTAACTCTTGTCTCAAGCCCAATTGGACATCACAATACCCAATCCAATCCTGGCTAATCCTGCAAAGTTCCTCCGGAAAATGAGAATTCACAATGATTGAGAATTCATATCCACTTAGAATGATGTTTTCCATGAGATCCAGATAGTTCCCACCCTACTTGTGTTTTGAAGAGCCGTATGAAGATCTGGTTTTTCAATCAGGCCTTTACAGAGGGTAAGTGGATTCTGTGGACTTATCCATCCGTTTTTTTCTTCTTCATCCTTGCCTCCTTTACTCTTCATTTTTGTCTATTTTTTTTTAATTTTCTGTGTTTTTACTGTTTTTTTATTTGCAGTCACTCAGAATCCTTGGGAGTTAGGCAGCATAACTTCATTAACACCAGTACCACCGCCATTGTAAGTTTCAAACATCTAAGAAATTAGTTCATTTCCTGATAGTGTCTACCTGAGTGATTAATAACAATTTATTAGCAGGCCTTCCTGCCTCTATTCATTGTCCTCTGGCTCTGATAGCCAGACGTAAAATAGCATGGTGTATGTGTTTCTATAGTATTTCAAATTGACTCAAATTTATACTGGTTGGGTCTTCAGAGGCATGATCAGTTTAAATTGCTGGTACTCCCTTTCCAAGCTGTGCATTTCACATTTAAAGAGTAGGAATGCTATCAGAAAAAAAAGTCCCAAAATATAAACTGATATTTTTAACATATGGAAAAAGAAATTAACTTTAATTGCACAATTGAGGTGAACATGCAGGAACATGAATTTTCTAAGAACAATAGGATTCCAGTCAACATGGGAAAGAAGTTATTTCCTATGAGGTTCAGTCTTATAAGAAAGAAATTTAATAAAAGGAGACTAGATGAAAGCAGTTTTTTAAAAGAAACAATTTTTTGGCATTTTCATGTTCAGTATTCTTTCAGGTTGCTTTTAAAAAAAATTCTAAAACAGAATATTAGCTGTATGGAAGGAAGAGCTCTGGAAAATGAGATGTTCTCTTTTATTTCTGAAATATCCCTGTTAAATGAAAGGCATTGGTAATCTTGAGAAAGGAAGGAAGGAAGGAAGGAAGGAAGGAAGGAAGGAAGGAAGGAAGGAAGGAAGGAAGGAAGGACAGAAGGAAGGAAGATCTAGAGATTGCCAATAATTTATTTTACAGGGATATTAGATAAATAATAGATACATGATAGCTATTTATCTATCTGGATGGAAGGATGGATGGATAGACAGAACAATAAATAACATATCTCACTAAAAATGTGCAATTGTAATGACTTGGCAAAAGTATTTGGCCACCTGGCATGTGAATGTACAGTTAGCATCTCCTAAAAGTAATGAATGTAACATTTATGAGCCTCTAATTCAGAGATGATTGGGGATGGCACATAATTAATCAACCAATAATCAATCTCTAGGTATATGTTCCCTAAAAACAAGTGATGGCTGAGCACTTGAACAAGCCATTTTCCTTACCCCTTTCCCCCATTTTTACCCCATTTTGGCTCTCAACAATTCCTTAATATAAGTTTCCTTTAAAAAAAAACACCCAAAGAATATTTCCAATAAAAATCTTATTCTCCCTTCCTTTTTGTCTATCCTTCTATTATACAAAGCAATATTTGTATGACCTTAAACTAGTGATTCCCAGGCCCCCACAGGGGGGCAATTTGATTTTTAATGGGGGCAATTTGAACCTTGTTTAAACCAAGTTAATGGCCTCCGGGATTGGGCGGCCTATAAATCTAATAAGTTCAATTCAATTCAATTCTAGGCTTCCTCTGTGTGAGTAGAGTTCCCCTTTTTGAGTAAAGTAAGAATTATATGGGGGGGGGGGGGGTCAGTATGTTAGAGATGCTTAGGTGGGGCAAGGCCAAAAAAAGATTAGGAACCACTGCCCTAAAATCTCTCCCTAAATTCAGACAAATGATTTCCAAACCAGCAAAATACTAAAATAAAAAGGAGGACCTGGCTGTTTTAACCCAAATTCATTTAAGATACTTTAATATAACTGCAATAATAATAGTATTTTACACTGGTAATCAGAGAGCAATTAGCTGAAAACTAAGCTGCTTATTCATTTTCAATGGTGCCACAAGCTCTCTCTCTCTCAACTGGCATTACTAGTCAATTCACACATTTCTACTACTTGTTCTAAAAGAAAAGAAAAAACTCTCATGAGAAAATATATAGAAATGAACAATAAAAAAAAAAAACAGTAAACATAAATTTGACAGACTCAATTTCCCATTCTATCCATGTTACTCATCTATTCGTGTTTTTTTATGGTGATTATTTCTTTTTTTAATAATTTCCATGAAACATGGGGAAAAGCAGTAAGTTTCCATGTACAGTCATCCACAATAGTAATAACATCGCTATAAATTTGACATTTTGAGTGTTCTGATCATTGGTTGTTGTTTTTTAAAGCAGACTCTGCAATATTCAAAATAGCCTATGAAGGATAGTACTATACCCTACGCATTCCCCCAAAATGCATTATTTTAGTTTCCCTCATTTCCACATATTCCTGTTATATACAATATGCATGCAAAATAATTTCTTCTACGCATTTTTAATATACCTCAATAAACTATGTCTATAGTATGAGGCCAATTTCATTGGTTATGTTTATTTCATACAAATAAGAAAAAAAAGTACATATTTTCAGCTGGAAAACAGAACATTATAATATCATTTACTTCCAATTCAGCAATTTTGCAAATGACTATTAATGAAATAAAATGTTCGCCTGCCAAAGGCCACTCTTAAACCATTGGGTCACTTACAAATAGTATTTATTATTATTTTAAAGGAAAGGAAGTATAATTATATAATTATAATTAAAAAGAGCCGAGGTGGCGCAGTGGTTAGGGTAGGGCAGTACTGCAGGCCACTTCAGCTGACTGTTATCTGCAGTTCAGCGGTTCTAATCTCACCGGCTCAAGGTTGACTCAGCCTTCCATCCTTCTGAGGTGGGTGAAATGAGAACCCAGATTGTTGTTGGGGGCGAAATGCTGACTCTGTAAACCGCTTAGAGAGGGCTGAAAGCCCTATGAAGCGGTATATAAGTCTAACTGCTATTGCTATAATTTTTTAGGGGACTAAAATAATAATTCTGAATGTCTTACAGCTTATTTATTTTATTATATTATTCTTTGGATTTATGACAGAGGTGGGTTTCTGCCAGTTCAGCCCTGATCAGCGAACCGGTAGTGATGGCGGTGGGAGGCTCTGTCTACCCGCCCGTACACTTCTGCACATGTGCATAAGTATTGCACATGCACGCGTGTGCGCGCACACCAGGGGTGGGTTTCAACCGGTTCACGGCGGTCCCTGCGAACCGGTTGGTCGGTGAACCCGGAAGTAAGTTACTTCCGGGAACGGCAAAGGGTGCGCCCGCCCGCCCGCGGTCCTTACCCGGTTTTGATGAGTTCTGCGCTTCCACGCATGCGCAGGACGCATACAGCGCCTGCGCGATCCTCCAGGAGCAGCTTGACCATTGCGGAGACGCTAGTACGCATGCGTGCACCGCACGTGTGCACAAGGACGCCACCGGCCCTGTTCCAACCGAACCGGTTGGAACGGGGCGAGAAACCCACCCCTGGCACACACACACACACAAAAATCAGTAGTAAAAAAAAATGGAAACTCACCACTGATTTATGGCTATACTTTATTGAACTCTAAGTGTAAATTTGAATTCATTTTTTAAAAAAATTATAGCCTCTAACTGCAAATAAATAAAAAGCCAGAGTGATGATCCCAATTATGGTTTTGGACCTGTTGATGGAGTATTATCTATCAGGAAGCACCATTTGAATTTTCTCCAGTTTTGTTTAAGATGCTCATAGAACACAAAGCAGAATAAAAGATTAAGAATTGTTACTTCATCCTCCAAAGCTTCACTCTCTTTCCTGTTTTCTTCTTTTTGGCGGGGGGGGGGTGCTTGGAATGCCATTTGGCATGACTCACCTTTATTTCATCAGACAATCTGTCAGCTCTTACATTGGAGCATTGAATAAATGGGAAGGAACACAATGGTTCCTTTCTGATGGCCTCTTATTGAGCCAAGGTGGCGCAGTGGTTAAATGCAGCACTGCAGGCTACTGCTAGATCAGCAGTTCAGCGGTTCAAATCTCACCGGCTCAGGGTTGACTCAGCCTTCCATCCTTCCGAGGTGGGTAAAATGAGGACCCAGATTGTTGGGGGCAATATGCTGACTCTCTGTAAACCGCTTAGAGAGGCCTGAAAGCCCTATGAAGCGGTATATAAGTCTACTGCTATATTGCTATTATTGGGGTAGAAGCTTTGCTTAATGTCAGCCACTGTTTTCTCTTCCTGTCGAACATTCCACATACATACAAGCATCCTTCCTCTTCACGGAGATTCATGATGACACGATGCGATGAACAGATCTTGGCTAGGGTCTGCAACCTGGAATTGCTCCTTATTTCCTGTCATCTCCTCCTTTCAGGTTGTGAGCAAGAAAAGCTTTGAGCAATGTGAAAAGAGTGACAGCTGAAGACTCAGCTCTGCACTGAACTAGATGTGAAATCCTAAGCCTTTTCAATGAATGATGTTGCTGACTTTATAATGCACTAATAAACGTGACCCGTCAAAACCGCGGAGGACAAAATCGCACTCGACGAAAGCGCGCATTTGACGTCATCACAGCGCGACGGAAAAAATTAAAAATTGAAATAAAATTAAAATTAAAGCAAGCCGATTCACATAAAGGTAAGGGTTAGGTTTAGGGTTAGGGTTAGGGTTAGGGTTAGAGCATTAGGGTTATGTTTAGCGTTAGGTTAAGGGTTAGCGTTAGGTTTAGCGTTAGGTTAAGGGTTACTTTTAGGGTTAGATTTAGGGTTAGGTTTAGGGTTAGGTTTAGAGTTAGGTTTGGGGGGGTTAGGGTAAGGTTTTCGCTTTATTTTTACATTTTTCGATCACAGCGCGATGTTTTCGTCGCGCTGTGATGACGTCAAATGCGTGCTTTCGTCGAGCGCGATTTTGTCCTCCGCGGTTTTGTGGCGGAACCCTAATAAATTGCGGAAATGACAGAAATACCAGCATCTGTTTGGTATTACTACAACTCATAAAAGTTAAAACTGTTGCACTTCTCAACCTATGTTTTGAATTGAAACGTATTTCTAAAATAATAGGCAGAATTTACATTCACCTCTTGGAAGATACCTGGTAGAAAAAAAAAAACCCAGCCTATTAACAAAAGTATCTTTGAATGTTCACAGAACCTCTTAAAACCCTAAATGTACAAGCTATTTAAGTAATAGCTTCCTTCTAGCTACATGAGGTGTTCAAATGAAGCCACTCAGTTTGACTTCAGTAAGAGGTCTTATGTGTCTAAAATAGATCCACAATCAGGGCCTAATACTTCCATTTCTTGCTCTCCAGTGTCCTTTGAATGCTGAAAATAGCTTTAATTGCACCCAAGACTTCCATGGAGCACCTACAGGCATAATCTTTTCACTGCTACCATTAAGTTGGATAAAATATTTGAGCATCTAAAAAAAAATATTAATTCATTCCCTCCTGTGATTCAGTGAGGATTCGTGGGGGAAGGCACATATGAAGCCTCCTTCCTTAAATAATTGAAAACATGCCTAGCTAAAGTAGCAATTTCAAAGTCAGGGGAATCTCTTTAAAGGAACCAGACATGACTCTATAACTTGTTTTTAGGAATCCTTTAAGAAAAAAGAATCTTTGAAGCTCTTTTATATTGTCACCATTCCATTTCTTTATGAAATAATGAATATCTATAAAGAGCCTCAGATAGCTTTATAGAATATAGAAATATTTGGCCCTATTCATATTACAGACCTAATTAGATTGGGATAAGAAAATTTTCTGGGCTGCCATGTCTGGGTGGCAAAAATGATGGCCATTGAATGGTAGCAAGGAGACTATATCTGATAAAGTTATAAAATAACTTTGTAAAGTAAATATAACTAAAAATAACTAAATAAAGCCAAATAATAGCAATTAGACTTATATACCGCTTCATAGGGCTTTCAGCCCTCTCTAAGCGGTTTACAGAGTCAGCATATTGCCCCCAACAACAATCCGGGTCCTCATTTCACCCACCTCGGAAGGATGGAAGGCTGAGTCAACCCTGAGCCGGTGAGATTTGAACAGCCAAACTGCAGAACTGCAGTCAGCTGAAGTAGCCTGCAGTGCTGCATTTAACCACTGCGCAACCTTGGCTCATAATCCAGCAGAGGCAGGAATCCTGTCAGCTAAGCCTATCAGTGCCAGTTCTTTAGGAGAACAAACAAAGATTAAACAAGTTCTATGAGATGATAGGAAAGTCACCACCAAGACTGGACATGGGGTCCTGAAATTTTGTCCGCAAAAGACATGAGTCCAGAAATAATTCATGATTCCTGTCCAATAATGGTTACCATGGCTCATGGTACTCATGGCTCCTCTTGTTGTTCAAGTGGGACATGGGGAAAACATATGAAGGGCTCAGACATACTGTGTAGGACAGATAGAAAGTGGCTATTTGATATACTGTGTTATTTACAGAGTGTGGGCAACAGCCAAGATAAAAATAAGATGCCATTGTTGTGATTCGTAATTGTAGAGAATTCCCCTACTTCCAAGGCAATTCAGAAAGAAACAGTTATCTCAATCAGCAGTAAAAACTGAAAACTTTCCAGTTGATGGATCTTATACTGAAAGGGGAGGGAGAATGCAATAGCTTTGTGTGTGTGTGTGTGTGTGTGTGTGTGTGTGTGTGTGTGTGTGTGTTTGTGCGCATGCGCATGTGTTTCTATTTTCTTTGTACATATCAGAGATGGTGTTCAGCCAGTTGTTCCAGGTTCTGGAGAACGGGTAGCAGAAATTTTGGCCAGTCCGGAGAACCGGCAAATAGGCTGGGCCTGTCCCCGCTGCCTCCCAGCTGATCTTTTGTTGCCCTGAACAGGAGAATGGAGCTGAGAGGCAGGTTAGTGGGGTAAGGAGGGAATGGGGATTTTGCACTAACCATTCCCCAGGAATGGGGATTTTGCAATATCCTTCCTGACACGCCCACAAAGCCACACCACAAAGCCACGGCCACAGAACCGGTGGTAAAAAAAATTGAATCCCACCACTGGTACATATATATTCTTAAAGTTAACTTGCTTAAATAGTCACCTGTTTAAAGTTCTAACTCAATAGCAATAGCAGTTAGACTTATATACCGCTTCATAGGGCTTTCAGCCCTCTCTAAGCAGTTTTACAGAGTCAGCATATCACTCTCACAGTCTGGGTCCTTATTTTACCCACCTCGGAAGGATGGAGGGCTGAGTCAACCTTGAGCCGGTGAGATTTGAACAGCCGAACTGCAGAACTACAGTCAGCTGAAGTAGCCTGCAGTGCTGGACTCTAACCACTGCGCCACCTCGGCTTAAAGATACCACTCTTATTATAATGCCTAGGAGAAAAATCATAATTTATAAATTGGATTGCTGTATCGATAGTTCATTAGATTAAGCATATTAGATACTCAAGAATAATTAAAAGTAATATCTGAAATAAATCCGTTTAGTAATATGAATTCGAATGAATTCAGATATTTACTTTGCCTTGATTGTCTTTTTTTTAAATTTCTGAAAGGTGTTTACTGTTTGTTTTACTGATCTGTGTGATGTTGTCTTCCAGATAAAGGAGAAATAAAAAATGTGCATTGGGTTAGTCCTGGATCAGTAAAAGTTGAAACTATGGAAATTGGAAAAAACAATAAGTAAACATGTTTATGTTCAGTTCTGATCTACATTAATAACCACTTAATAGTGAACGTTCCAGAGAATTAAACTGAGAAAAAAAGTTAAGTACGTACAACTAGGTGTATTCTATGCATCTTGAATTTGTATTTTGGTGGGACAAAATACTCAAACACCAAATTACATTTCTTTTTCTCTTCAGGTCCCATGAGAAAGTGTGGAAATAGATGAGTGCAAATCATTTGGGTGACCTTTAGTGTAACTTTCTCATTTTATTGTGAAATAAATTACATTATTTAAGGAAACTGCTAAAATGCCATGAAATTTTCAACTGAACATTACTGCTTCAATAGATATATACACAATAACATACCCAAAACAGAAAGCACCTGTCATTTATATCAGATTTATATTTTAATTTTTACCCGCATTCCCCATTATTATACAGTTTTCTTTAGCAACATTTAACCCGATTTTATGTGTTAGGTTTTTAAACCTATATAAGAAACTTAAGTGTATAAACATAACATAATAGTCGTATAAGAAAAAAAAATCTGCTAATTCTCAGTAATCTTTAGATTGTGGGCCAGCAAGTTGTTTTTCTGATGTTTGGTTTTATTATTGCTGCAACTACCCAGTTGTGTTTTAAAAGACAGAAGGCCATATATGGTTTTTCTTAGCATACATAAATAAAGTTTGGTGGCACATGCTTTTCTAGCTTAAAATCAAGGGATCAAGCTGTTCTTGGAGTTCACAAAGAGAAATTAATGTCTTTCAAGGCAGAGAGAAATAATAAAGCATAAATCAGTTGTAAGCCTACATTCAAAACACAGCTGTATTTGCACACAATTGGAAAACGCCAGTCCCCCAAGTGAACAAATTTATATGTGTTACCCCAAGTTTGTATTCATTCCAGAAAGTTACACATCTAATAGTAAAACCGCCCCTTTCATATGTTCAGCAACAATTCCAATACATCAAGTGGAATCAGAAAGTTTTGCCTTATTATGTTTCTGGTTTTGTCCTTTATAATCTTCAGATAAGATTAGCTTCAAAGCATCATAAATCACTGCAGTTGATTTAAATTCTGCTGAATTCTGGATACTCACCAAGAGGTGAGGTTAAGCAATAAACATGTTTTTCTCAATTTTTCCAAGTTATATTGTTATAGTGCAGAAAATAGATCATTATATTTTATATGCCTGTCATTAAATTGTGATTTTTTTTGTATACAACTGCAAAGAATCAGTGGTTAACTGATACTACATTTGATGAATTAATAATTGCAAATACATTTCAATTCATTCTAAGGGGTGAAAAAAACATGTTCCTCCTCTGTGGTATGATTTGACATAACAGCTATAACTTTCTGCTTTTTGGCATTACTGAAAAGCTTGGTATAATAACACGTTGGGCCGTTTCAGTTTTCATATGGGAAAACAAAAGAAATGAACAATTGTTTTACATATTTTCTGTAATACAGAAAAAGAATTTCAAGCTCTACAGAAACACTAGCTTATAATCTTATAAAACTCATGTTATTCTTCCAGACGATATCAACTGTCCTAATGCGTTCCCATTGTGATATCTAGTTCTATTATATTATATATAATTTTATTAAATTATAAAAATGTTATGGGGGGAAAAGTCTTTTGGATTGGAACAATAAAATGAAGAGGTTGTCTACAATACGTTCTATCCAGTGGTGGGATTCAAATAAGTTAACAACTGGTTCTCTCCCCTAATGACCAGCTGGGTAGGTGTGGTTCAGTGGTCATGTGACTGGGTGGGCATGGCCAACTCAACGTCACTCACGTCGATGGGCGCTTCGCCTTAGCTGTTACAATGTAACAAGGGTTAACTGGAGAGGCAGTTTCTGGAAGCAAGGCAATAAAGATTAGGCTAGAAATAACACCAGAATGTTTCCTTCCTGCCTTCCTTGCAGGATTAGCCCTGTGAAGTGGAAGAAAACAAAAGGAGATTTCTTCCAACCACTGGTTTTCCGAACTGCTTAGAAAGTTAACAACCGGTTCTCCCGAATAGGTGCGAACTGGCTGAATCCCACCACTGGTTCTATCACAGTTCAAACTTACCTGATAAATACAACATGCACTTATATTATACTAGCTCTGTGATGGGGAAACTATGGCATGAGTGCCACAGGTGGCACGCAGAGCCATATGTCAGGGCACTGACTTCGGCCTTCTTTTGAGGTCGTTTTTCACCCTCCAGAGGCTGCCAAAGATTCCGGAGCCCTAGGGACAAACCGGAAGTTCAGAAACGCTTCCCTGGAGGCTCCAGAAGGCTCCAGGGGCCGAAAACCGGCCCTATGGAAAAACCAGAAGTCACTTCCAGTTTGCTCATAGGGCCGGTTTTTGACCTCAGGAGCCTTCCGGGAAGCCTCCTGGAGGTCTCTGAAATCTCCGGAGGGCAAAAAACAGACCTATGGGGAACCAGGAAGTTCGGGAATGGTGACTACATTCAAGTTATCTGATTCCTCACTCTGCACTTTGGGTTGTGTTCTTGTTAACTCTTTATTTTATCCCTACCTCTTTTCATCACCAATCATTTCACTGGCTGGGCATTCAGGAAAGATGTCATTAACAATAGCAATAGCAATAGCAGTGGACTTATATACCGCTTCATAGGCCTTTCAGGCCTCTCTAAGCGGTTTACAGAGAGTCAGCATATTGCCCCCAACAATCTGGGTCCTCATTTTACCCACCTCGGAAGGATGGAAGGCTGAGTCAACCCTGAGCCGGTGAGATTTGAACCGGTGACCTGCTGATCTAGCAGTAGCCTGCAGTGGTGCATTTAACCACTGCGCCACCTTGGCTCTTGATTAAAAATTGCAGATGCCTTGCATTTTGCTAAACCCAACTATTTGAAGGATCTTGAACCATACACAGCATATTGTATTTCCCACAGATGAAAAGAGGCAAGTTGTCGTTGACAACTTTTTCATACTTGGCTCCAGTTCTATAGGAATCCTTGAAATAATTTTCGAAGTCTCAGGATATTTTTTTTTAAACCCTGAAACCATCACAATACAGTTCATTCCAAAGCTACCCAATTCTCATTTTATGATAATTACAGCAAAAGCAAAACAGCAGCCAACAACTAACTGATTTGCAGTGTGTAAAAATCCCCACCTGGGAGCTGCCATTGCCCATTAAATTTTTAAAATGTGTTTGTTTTTTTTTCTATCACAATCTCTCATGAAACCCTTATAGCCTTTCACAAAACCTAATAACCGCTCACAAAGCCACAAGTGACAAAGACTGCACTAAACACTCCATATTTTATATTATGCTTTTAGAACTGATTGTAATATGACATAGTATAATTGCTGTTTTCATACCATTGCACTTAGTTTTAAATGCATACTTAAATAGTATTACTACTATTCCTTTTCATTCACAAACATTCCCACTGATTTTCATAAACTCCAGTCTAATTTTAATCCCCATGCTATCACACTCAATA
Organism: Thamnophis sirtalis; assembly: GCF_051295495.1. Taxonomy (NCBI): domain Eukaryota; kingdom Metazoa; phylum Chordata; class Lepidosauria; order Squamata; family Natricidae; genus Thamnophis; species Thamnophis sirtalis. Next base: position 6,300,169 of record NW_028261395.1, on the reverse strand, counting down.
TCTTATTAACTATAATTTGTAAATGATCAGCTCAGTGGTTCAACCAATTTTTAAATTCCATCTGTTAATCTGTTCATTCCTTCATATAACTTCTCTTGTTTACTGTAAGCACTTTACTATAGTAAATAAAGTAAGTTCAAAATCTTTACCACTTCAGAGCAGAGTTCTGAAACAGATGTCATGCTGTAAATAAATATATTGTCTTTAATAATACATCAGTTATCAATTTAAAAAAGGGTGTTTTTTTTTTACTTTCCCATAAAATGTATGGCTTTAATGCATGGAAGAGATATGGTCACAGAAAACTGTTTTTGGGAAAGTTTCGTTTTTAAGGTGTGTACTTGTGTGAGAAAATAGTGTAATTGCTGATAATACTTTTAGATATTCATTGAGCATAATAATGCAAGAAGGCCAGACAAAGATAAATATTTAATTGCATAAGAAAATCTAAGGAATTAAAATTAATTTTAATTGGGGAAAATTAGTTCATCACCTCATGTTCAAATAATTTATTTCTAGATTATAATAAACCTAATGCTCTACAGTTGTAGAGCTGGAATAAATGAAAAAGGATATCAGTGTATTTCAGTGGTGGGTTTCAAAAGTTGTTCGAACCTACTCTGTGGGTGTGGCCTCCTTTGTGGGAGTGGCTTGCCACCCATGTGACCGTATATGAAATTATGAATTAGTACTTAGGTTGGGGACTAAAGCACAGGTAGAAAGTGAATGGACCCTTCCATAAAGAATAAAGAGGAGCAAAGTGGGAGGGGAGTTTGCAGAGACAATTAGTTCACTTAATTGGTTTGTGACTCTCAAAAACTACCTGCCAAGTACAGTGTTGCATTTTGAAGATATCGGCCTGGCAGCTCTCCAAGTCAGATAAGGTCTGTGACTGTAAATTCACCTTTGAAAGACTTTGCTGGGTGTGAATGAGAGGAATTCACAGTAACTTAATAAAAAGGGGTTTTGTCGGGACAAGGAGTCTGCTTCGTAGTTTGGGGAAACCTAGGTCGGAACAGATTGTCTTACTTATGCTGAATGTTCCTTCTGGTCATCATAATATGTCACATTCCCTCTCTGGTCTCATAATATCACTCTGAGCATTTCTGACTGCAGTATCCCAGGGTCACACGGTTGTGGTTCGCAATGTTTTTTGTCGGTTTCCAGCATTTGTTTTATGATGTAGCAAAATTCAACTCTGTGATTCATTTAACAACTTCCATAAAAATGGTCATAAAGCCAGATCTAGTCATATGGATGCAGTCACACGAGGGACAGGACTTACAACTGAAATTGTAATCCCAGTTGCGATCAAGGACTACTTGTAACATTTGATCTCAGTTAAAAAAAAATTATGCCATGTGAGAAGCATCAAATCCAAATTCCACTCGATAAACTACTTGTCACCCCTGGAGGCCATCTTTTCGTTGGAACGTCATTTAGTGCCTGGGAAAACAGGAGGAGAATTTTCAAGGAATTGGTGAACAGCAATAGCAATAGCAGTTAGATTTATATACCGCTTCATAGGGCTTTCAGCCCTCTCTAAGCGGTTTACAGAGTCAGCATATCGCCCCCACAGTCTGGGTCCTCATTTTACCCACCTCGGAAGGGTGGAAGGCTGAGTCAACCTTGAGCCGGTGAGATTTGAACCGCCGAACTGCAGCTTAGCCGTCAACTGAAGTGGCTGCAGTACTGCACTCTAACCACTGCGCCACCTCGGCTCTCAGTTAAGTGAAGATATACAGCCAGAACAACATTCTTTTCTCTGAGAGTCAAGGACATTCAGCCTGCACCTCAATGGGAGTAACTGGGGGTTGTCTCCAGTTGGGACAGTGGATTGATTGGATCATGTGACGGACATATGGGCACAGGGGATGGCTCTTTGACTTCATTTTGGGTGGGGAAAACCTGGGAACTTTCAGATTCAGGTTTTTCCAGATGTGCCAATATGACATCTCTAATAAAATGGATCTTTGAGGAATTACTAGGCTTGGAGTCTCCTTTAGTTGAAGGTATGACTTGGAATTACTCTCCTTTCCACTTGTTTATTCTCCCAATACTTTGATCCAAAATAAATTCATGTTGTCCCCTATTAAATTAGAAACCAGTAGAACAGCTGAATAATAAAAGCAAAAAAAAAAAGGAAGCCAGCAAGTTCGAGAAAGTCAACTTCTCCAAAAATAATATACACAAGATGTTGAGAGCCGGACAACTGAGGTAGGAAAAGTAAGAGCCATAATATATGGCTTTTGGGTGAAAGCAAAGTGATGGAAAGGAAGAACGGCATTGTAGAAAAAACATGCACCGCACGGGGGCACAACTGTTCTTTGTGTGCTGAAAAATAAGCACAAAAGATTGGTAAAATATGCCTAAATTCAAAGAGAAAGGTGATAAAAGGTATAATGAAAATAATGAATATAGTGAAAGGTGATAAAAGGCATAATGAAAATAATGAAAAATCAAAATGGATGAATAGGGAAGAGGTTTACAGAAAAACATACTGTGAAGATTTTCAGATCTCAGAAGAGGTTTCCATAGGAGCAACTATTTTATGAACATCTTACAGAGACAGTCGCCTCTCGAACAACTTAATAAGTTGCCTTGACATAAACACTGCTCGCAAATTGAGTTATCTGTTGGGAAATAAGAAATTAAAAACGAAAAGGAATGGAAACGAGTAACTTCAATAAGCGGACTTGACTCACTACCTTTAAGTGGTTTAAGTGGCACAGCAATTTCAGTATGCCTAGAAATACATAATTAAAAAAAAAAAACTAAAATAAATTTTGTATTTCCCACTGATTAAAGCACAGGCATGAAATTGATATTCAGAAATAAATAGCTTAATACATCCATCCTAATCTTTGTGTATAAGTCTAGCTGTATTTGACATGACTAATAGTTACGATGACACTGGGGACTCCTCCTAGTAGGATATCTCTTTGCTGTTAACGAGAAACTAATATTTATCCAAATGATATTTTTTATGCATCATCTACTTCATTCGAATTAGTGACTGGTAATTAAATAATAATAAACGGAGAGCAAGTGTTTAAAAAAAGGCAAAAAAGGAGAGAAACTAATTGCTGAAATTCACAATGATGCTGTTTATCGTGGCACGACAAAACCGCGCTCGACTAAAGCGTGCCTGATTAAACCGCGTCGCTGATGTCATCAGCAGGGCGACAACAGCGAGCGCGGAGAAAAAAGGGCGCTTTAAATAGCGCTTTGAAAGCAAGCCGATTCAAGGTAAGGGTTAGGTTTAGGGTTAGGTTTAGGGTTAGGTTAAGGGTTAGGGTTAGTGTTAGGTTAAGGGTTAGGGTTAGGTTTAGCGTTAGGTTAAGGGTTAGGTTTAGGGTTAGGGTTAGGGATAGGGTTAGATTTAGGATTAGGTTTAGGGGGGTTAGGTTTAGGTTTAGGGGTTAATTTTAGCTTTAGCGTTTACAACGTGCTTTTTTCTCTGTGCTGTTGTCGCACTGTGATGATGTCAGCTACGCGGTTTCATCAAGCGCGCTTTAGTCGAACACGGTTTTGTGGTGGAACCGCTCTTTATATTACGAATAAGCATGCTTTTTTGGCATTCCGTTTATTTGGGTAAGGTAGAAAACAGGGCAAAGGAACAAAATTGTCATATGCCGTTATCTGATCCACCAAAGAAAGACAGAAAGGGAAAGCATGCAAAGCTAACAATAACAAACAAGCATCCATGCTCTGCAGATGTGTCAGCACAGAAGACATGATTTGAAACATCAGTGTGCTTTTTTTCCAAAGTACAGAATGCCAAAAGTAAAAACATTTCTTATGTGTGCAGTGACCTTTAAAAATCAAAGTTCAGTCAATGAATACCTCTGGGGCAAAACTGAGATTGTAAATGTCATTACAATCATGTTTGGGCAATGTTGACCAAACCATGAAGCTATACTACCAATTGTTGTCAACTGACTTAAGAGTTGAGATAAAGACATGCCAAGGTCATGCAATCCAACCCAAGAAAAATTGTATCTCTCAAGTTTAGTTTCACACAGCTTTTCGTTTTTCAGACCTCGTGTTTTGTTCCAATTCTGTACTGTTTTTTTTCAAGACTGACATGAAAAAGTATACTCCTTTCCACTTTTTTTGCAGACTTCTCCTTTGATCATCCCAGTACTTACATATTTATCATATTTATCTTTGGTTAGATTCAAAAGAACGGGGCAATTTCCATTGGGTTCACAATCTTCCCTTTTTAGAGAAAGCTGTAGAAAATATGACCAGTTTGCAGTGCCCAAAGGCCTTGGAAGAAGCAGATTATCTGCACCTTGGTGATTCAGATCTTATTATAATACTGAGCAGGGGTGGGCTGCTATGGGTTCGCCCGGGTTTAGGAGAACCCGTAGCTAACATTATGGCCAGTTCGGATAACCTCCAAATCCCACTCCTGGCTCGCCCCACCCCAACCCTCCCCTCCCATGAGTCTCCATGCAGCCCATTTTGGATGAGAGGTAAGTGCAGGCCCGGTGTGGAAGCTCAGGAAGGGGGGAAAACAGGCTTCCCAGAATTTTCAGAAGGCCAGAAATGGGCCCTTTTCCAGCCTCCGGAAGGTCTCTAGAGCCTAGGGGAAGCAGTTTTTGCCACACAGAGCCTCGAGGAAAACCTCCAGAGCCTAGGGAAGGCGAAAACACCTCCCCCCGCCTTGTTGCAGGAGGCCGACTAAGCCACCCCCACCATGGCCACGCCTACCCAGCAACCAGGCAGAGAACCCGTTGCCGAAAACCCCTGATACTGAGATAGGGTTGACCTATATATCAGGAAACTTTGGCAGTACTGAGATGGAGGCATATGTGATGGTGATGTAGGTATGATCTTAGGAGACAAAAAGAAGAGCTACTGACTAGATAACTGTTGTGACTCAGCAGAAGTTTGCTGTGAGTTGAGTCGGGATGCAGGAATAACAATGCAGCTGGGTCTCATTAGTGTGGTCTTATGGAGATAAAAGGACTGACGGTGCCACGCCCTGGTTGCAGAAGTCAACGTACATCGTTCATTCGTGGTTCATCGTTCATCGGTCGTGGTTTGTTTGTGAGAGGCACTTGGATAAGTGATTTGCTTTCTGTAACCCTGATTCAAAGAGACACTTGGAGAAGTGATTTGCTTTCTTTCTGTACACCTGGTTTGGCCGTAAGAGATCTTTGTTTTTGCATTCTGTTATCTTCTTGCCCAAGACTTTATTTATGTTTAATTTTGGGCTCGCAGCCAGCAGAAGCCAGGACTGATAAAGTTATTTCCTTTTAAGTCTGTCTGCCTGTCGTCTTTGAACGAGTGGAGGAGGGGGGTCAGAACAGATAACTATCAGATTAGAGGTAGCTCAGTCCACAGAAAGAATGGAGTCATGGCGGATATAGTCAAAAATGAGATAAATGGGGGGAAGGGGTTGCCTAAAGGCCAATGAGGCTGGTGTGAGTCCTCTGGGGTTTTGGGAACCCACCAAAATTTTAGGCAAAGCTACTAGATGTAACAGCTTATAGGAAACTTCTTAATGAACAAAACTGAACATATTTCTTAATATGTGTATTCACATATTTCTGTCTGGTCTACTAGCAAGACTGAGAAAACTCAGAAGAGTACTCTTAAATACTCAAAACTCCTCGTTCTTACTGGACACTATTTAAAGATTTAGAACCCATAACAATCCTTTTTGGAGTGCTAATTTCAAATTTAGATTATCTCCTTTTTTTGTTCTCTTTTTCTCTTTTTACCACCTTATTCCCTACAATAGATCTGTTACTACATTTTATAAACCAAAGGTTTATCGGAAATTATACAGACTGTAAGATTTCTATCATTCCACAATTAATTTAGAGTTCAGAATTAATGAGTTTTAACGTGTTCAAAATGTGCTTAGCTATTTCAATTACAGTTTGAGATCCCATCTTCCTAATTTAGAAATAAAGGGCTTGTCAACGTTCCAAATCTCACCCAGAATTAAATCAGAGTTCAAGGCATAGCTTCCATCAAAGTTCCAATTTAATAAGAGAGACATGTTGGTACAATCTGTGGGAACCCAAATCTGAAAACTTCCTGGGTTTCCACCCAGTTGAAAGTTCATGATCTTGTCATGAACACAAGTTCATCACATGGTCCAATCTTCCTCTGCCACGTTGGCAGTTCCACCCATCTAGTTCCAGTCAGAGACACAGAATTACCTTGATTTCTAGAAAGGATTTTTTTTTATTTTGAAAATAAACACATTCTACTCCTTATTATTCCCCTCTCCCAATTCCCCACTAATGAACAGCATAGTAAAGAAAGAGAGAGAGTGTGGCAGGCCAAAGATCCTAAAAGGAATATAACTGCAGGCTTGACAGGGCTCCTATCAGGAGACCCTAGAGAAACTTTGAAGAACTAGCATTGCAATCTTTTACAGCCAACTAATATTTTTGACATATCTCCAAATTATATAATATCAGAGAACAAACACATCGACCTCTTATTTGTCTGAAAATGGCTTTGGAAATTTTTTTTCCAAAAAGAAATTAAGAATTAAAAGTAGGATAATATGTAGATATGTAAACTAGGGTCATCATCCTTAGCACAAATAAAAGAGAAATATCTTATACTATTTCAGTTAGTACAGGCAGTAGCAATAGCAATAGCAGTTAGACTTATATACCTCTTCATAGGGCTTTCAGCCCTCTCTAAGCAGTTTACAGAGTCAGCATATTGCCCCCAACAAGTAGACAACTGAAGATGGTAGACAACTGAGATGAGAAAGGTTTACAAGCTTTCCTAGATTGTAATCCGATATACAACCAAGATAATTAATTTTGTGAAACTTACTTCAACTGGGTATTAAATAGCAATAGCAATAGCAGTTAGACTTATATACCGCTTCATAGGGCTTTCAGCCCTCTCTAAGCGGTTTACAGAGTCAGCATATTGCCCCCAACAACAATCCGGGTCCTCATTTTACCCACCTCGGAAGGATGGAAGGCTGAGTCAACCCTGAGCCGGTGAGATTTGAACAGCCGAACTGCAGAACTGCAGTCAGCTGAAATAGCCTGCAGTGCTGCATTTAACCACTGCGCCACCTCGGCAGTCCTTGACTTATGACTACAACGGGCCCAAAATTTCCATTGCTAAGCAAGGCAGTTGTTAATTGAGTTTTGCTCCATTCCATGATCTATTTTTACCACAGTGGTTAAGCAACTAGTTTAGTTTTAGTTTTATTGACATTTATAGGCCGCCCTTTTCCCTGAGGGGACTCAGGGCGGCTTACAATCAATGGGAAGGGAGACTCATTGCAATTGTTAAGTTAATCATGTAGTCATTAAGTGAATCTGGCTTCCTCCATTGTTATTGTTTGTCGGAGCCAACTGTGACGGTTACAAATGGTGATCACATGACCCAGGACAGTGCAATTGTCTTCCAGTTGCCAAGCATCCAAATTTTGATCACATGGGCATAGGGATGCTGCAATGGCCATTGTGTGAAAAACAGCCATAAGTCACTTTTTTCCCAGTGCTGTTGTAACTTTGAACAGTCATTAAATGAATGGTCGTAAGTTGAGGACTACGTGTATATAACTCCTTATAAAATAGCATTCAAGGGACACGGTGGTTCAGTGGCTAAGGTGCTGAGCTTGCCCATCAGAAAGGTCGGCAGTTTGACAGTTTGATACATCCTATCATAACCAAGATCCCAATTCAGTTTTGAATAAATCTCGGAACTTAATACAATGCTTTAAATTTGTAAACTACTATGACAGTGGCAAGAGATAGTGGCAAGAGACTGGAATAAATTTTAAATTCATACATTCAGAATGGATATACTCCTTTCTTTCTGTTTTTATCCTACCTGTCAATGACTACTTCAGCTTCAAGCGCAATAATACACCGGCAAACAATGGATGCAAACTCAAGGTAAACCGCTCCAAACTTGATTGTAGAAAATATGACTTCAGCAACAGAGTGGCCAATGCCTGGAATGCACTACCTGACTCTGTTGTTATATCCTCAAATTCCCATAACTTCAACCTTAAAATGTCTAGCGTGGATCTCACCCCTTTCCTAAGAGGTCTGTAATGGGGCATGCATAAGCGCACCAGAGTGCCTACCATCCATGTCCTATTGTCCCCATTTATTCGTACCCATTTCCTGTGTTCATGTCCATGTTTATACTTATACCTGTTATCTCGTACATGTTAAACAAAATAAATAGATATATAGATATCTATTTAGAGTTACAACCCCCGGTATGCCCAAATATGGGAGGAAGTTCATTACTTCCATTCCAGATCTATACTAGTCTCCCTTTATTTATTTATCAGCACAAATACAACACATATGTAAAAGGCAACAGTAAAAATATTGGGTTTCTGTCTGGATGGTCTCTTGTGACGAGCCGATGGACAGAGAATGGAAGTAATGAACTTCCTCCCATATTTGGGCATACCGGGTGTTGTAACTCTAAATAGATACCTTTCACCCTGGCTTAGCTGATAAGGAGTCAAACTCTGTGGCTTAGTGGTTAACACATCTGCCTAAGATGCGATACAGCACAGGTTTGAATCCCAGTAAGGGTATGACTAGCTGATGAGAGCTAAATAGCTTGAAATAGATCTATACTAGTCTCCCTTTATTTATTTATCAGCACAAATACAACATAGATAGATAGATAGATAGATAGATAGATAGATAGATAGGTAGGTAGGTAGGTAGGTAGGTAGGTAGGTAGGTAGGTAGGTAGGTAGGTAGGTAGGTAGGTAGGTAGGTAGGTAGGTAGATAGATAGATAGATAGATAGATAGATAGATAGATAGATAGATAGATAGATAGATAGATAGATAGATAGATAGATAGATAGATAGATAAGGGGGAGGAAAGCTTATATAAACTGCTTCAATTTGAGCATTTTAATTTAGTAGAAGCTACTTTAGAAATTTCTTGGTTGATTTGTTGTAAATAAATAGAATGTTGAAAACAAAAACAGAAGTAAAATACCAGTTTTTAAAAGGTGTATTGATTAAACAATGAACAAGACGCAGATTACTTCTCTTTTCCTAGATGCTAAAGGACTCTCTCTTCAAAGAAATGAAACTTCCTTTTCTTCTGAAAATTGACAGGAGGGAGTACTGAAATAGCATCCCCTGGGAGACCCATATGTCTTACACCCCAATGATGTTCAAAAGGCATTGTAAACTTGGCTGATTCCTGATCTTGTAGAATTTTATTCAGTTAAGTATCTTCTGTCTCCAGATGCATATGAGGTTTGTTCTCATAGTTTTATTGCTTTGAATCTTGTAAATCACACAGAATTTTATAAAGTTTGGTGGCCCGTAATAGAATAAATCTATCTTATCATGGTGAATTATTTAGAGGCAGTTTATTTGAAGGATTACAAGTATATATGTACTTTAAATGCACTTTCTTGGGTCTTAAGATCAGTCATGGAGACAATGAATATGGGCCATTTTCAAGATGGATCAGTCGCTAATATAGAATTTTCAAGAAATATTTACTCAGATATATAAATTTAACTCCATCAATTTTGGGGCTTAAAGGGGCTTTTGAAACTCATTTAGTTTGAACTACTGAGATGATAATTTCTGAGTTTTTGTTGGTGCCACTAGGAATAGAGTTTTCTTGTTTAAAGTCTTTTTTTCTTACTTGCATACTTTAGGATTATGATATGTTTTCATGATTTCTGAACTGCAGGCCCAGGGGTGGGTTTCAACCGGTTCGCGGCGGTCCCTGCGAACCGGTTGGTCGCCAAACCCGGAAGTAAGTAGCTTCCGGGAACGGCGAAGAGCGCGCCCGCCCGCCCGCAGTCCTTACCCGGTTTTGACAACTTCTGCGCTTTCACGCATGCACAGGACGCATACAGAGCCTGCACGATCGTCCAGGAGCAGCTGGAGCGTCACGCAGATGCTAGTACGCATGCGTGCACCGCGCGCGTGCACGAGGACGCCGCCGGCCCTGTTCCAACCGAACCGGTTGGAACGGGGCGAGAAACCCACCCCTGTGCAGGCCCCAACCTCCAACTGAAAAAGAATTAGTTCTTCCCAAATTCTGTAAGATTAAAACAAGAGTTTAACTAGGTAAGGCTTAATTAAGCATTAAGGAGGGAAAGGGCTCCATCAGAAGTAATGCTCTTTTCAAGTACTGTATATTCAAGTTTTCTTTTACAAAGCAAACACTTCACATTATCCTTATTTTTTATACCATTACCAGTCTTCCTAACATCTGTCTTTCCAGAGTGCCAGCAAGTAAATTGAATTATCATGCAGACAGAAGTACAAGCAGATGTTCCAATCAGAGCTTCAGAAGTAACAGTAATAATTGAAATTTATTAGTCAATAATGCTTCTTAAATAGCACTTGGTACTTCAAAGAAGCCGAGTGTCTTCATCTGGATCTTGCTGAAAAGCCTCCAAGTGCTAACTAAGTGACCTTCCCTGTCAAAGCACTTTGGAAAGGAAATAAAACTAATTATAATCATGACTACCATACACTTATTTATGCATTAATGAGCAAGAGAAATTACGCTGAAGTCACTTGTTAACATTCCAAACCATATTACGCACAAAGGCACTGCTTATAGTAGAAGACAGATAATGGTCAAGGGTTTAAAATCCCCATGAGGCAGGCAGCGGGGAAGTTTACAAAATAAATAGCAATAGCAATAGCAGTTAGACTTGTATACCGCTTCATAGGGCTTTCAGCCCTCTCTAAGCGGTTTACAGAGTCAGCATATCGCCCCCAACAATCTAGGTCCTCATTTTACCCACCTCGGAAGGATGGAAGGCTGAGTCAACCGTGAGCCGGTGATATTTGAACCGCTGAACTGCTGAACTAGCAGTCAGCTGAAGTGGCCTGCAGTATTGCACTCTACGCACTGCGCCACGTCGGCTCTTGGCCTATTTTCATTCCAGAATTTGTTATTTCAAGAAAAATACAGGTAGTTCTCAACTTACGACCACAATTGAGCCTAAAATTTGTGTTACTAAGTGAAACATTGGTTAAGTGAGTTTTGCCCCATTTTAGAACCTGCCTTGTCACAGTTGTTAAGTGAATCTCTGCAGTTGTTAAATTAGTAACTTGGTTGTTAAATGAATCTGGCTTCTTTACTTGTCAAAAGCTTGCAAAGACAGGACATTGCAACCATCATAAATATGAACCAGTTGCCAAGCATTTGAATTTTGATCATATGACCAAGGGGGCGCTACTATGATCATAGGTTTGAAAAATGGTTGTATGTTATTTTTTTCCAGTGCTGTTGTAACTTTGAACAGTCACTGTTGTGACTCAGCAGAAGTTTGCTGTGAGTTGAGTCGGGATGCAGGATTAACAATGCAGCTGGGGCTCGTTAGTTTGGTCTTCTGGAGATAAAAGGACGGATGGTGCCACGCCCTGGTGGCAGAAGTCAACATTCATCATTCATCGGTTGTGGTTTGTTTGTGAGAGACACTTGGATAAGTGATTTGCTTTCTGTAACCCTGATTCAAAGAGACACTTGGAGAAGTGATTTGCTTTGTAAGAGATCTTTGTTTTTGCATTCTGTTATCTTCTTGCCAGAGACTTTATTTATGTTTATTTTTGGGCTCACAGCCAGTCTGAGCCAAGGACTGATAAAGTTATTTCCTTTTAAGTCTGTCTGCCTGTCATCTGTTAACGAGCGACGAAGGGGGGACAGAACAGATTGACTTCTGCCACCAGGGTGTGGCACCATCCATCCTTTTATCTCCAGAAGACGACACTAAGCATTGTTAATCCTGCATCCCGACTCAACTCACAGCAAACTTCTGCTAAGTCACAACAAGTCACTAAATGAACTGTTGTAAGTTAAGGACTACCTGTACTATTTCTGACCTCACCACTTTAATGAGGAAAGAACAGTATGGTTTTAAAATGATGCACAGGACATCAACCAAAAGAAAACCAAGCATGAAGGTATTTGGTGTAAGAAATGCTACTTATGGAACAATGACAAACAATAAATGTGAACAGTTGTTAGAAAGATTGTTTGCCCTAAGTACAAGAAAGAGAATGAGTTATTAAAGTGAAGGTGATACAAGAAACGATAAACTAATCAACAATTCCAACTGCACAAGCTTCTTTTTCTACCAGTTCCTTGATTTCATCTACTTCTGTACACCTGTTTTATTTTCTTATTGGTCCTATTTTGGATAGAAAACAACAATATTGGCAGTGGAAGTTTTTGAGACAACAGAAGCATGGAAAATTTATTGGGTGAACTTGAACACAATACAGCTAGTCTAAATTACATTCCATTAAATATTGTTTGAAATGTGATTGGCCTCAAACCTGCTGGCCTTTAAAAAGGCCCTAAAAACTGTTCTCCACTCAAGTGCTAGCCAGTTGTCCCTAAACGAATAGTAATTGTGATTTCCAATATTTTATTTTGCTATGATTTATGTTATCATTTTCCTTTGTATTTGGTGTTTTAAACCTATGCAATCTATTCAGAATCATCTGGCAGCCATTGAATTAATGAACAAATAAATAAATAAGTCTGACCCATAAAGCATTAATTTACACAGCACAATCCTCATATGCTGTTTACAAAATTGAAGAGGGGAAAACCCAACATCTGTATAAAAGTGGACCTCTTGTTTCTTTTTAAAATAGGAACACTGATAAATAACTGGAAGACTTGGATTTGTCATCAATTCTTCAGGATTTAGCATTTCAAATAATCTTACTTTTGACGGTAGCAGTCCGAGTGCAGTTGTAAAGGATAGCCAGTTCTCCAAACACCTTCCCAGGCCCCATAGTGCACAGCTTTACTCCTTCTTTTGTAACCTCAACCTTTCCATCTGTCAAAAAAAAAACAGAGATTAATATCACAAGATTATCAGATTTTCCATATGTTTTTTCTTTATCGTATTCTCTAAATACAAGTAAAGAGACGTCATAAAAGTTAAACATTTCAGTGCTGAAGCACTACTGTATTTAAGAGGTGTACCATAGCCCTTAAAACCTGGCTGTCCCGACAGGCCTGGGGCTAAAGACCTTCACCGTACCCGAATAGTATGAATGTTGTGCTTTTAACGATGTATTGTCCTATATGTAACTTGGTTTGTCCCCCCCTTCCTTTGAACTGTGAGCCGCCCTGAGTCCCCCCAGGGAAAAGGGCGGCATACAAATATTAATAAATACCAAATACCAAATACCATCCATATTACCTGTTTCCCTGAAAATAAGACCTCCCTGGATAATAAGCCCAATCAGGCTTTTGAGCACATGCGCTAAAATAAGCCCTCCCCCTTAAATAAGCCTTCCCCAAAAATATTGCAACACAGCAGCAGCCATGAGGTGACCATGATCGCTGCCTCCAGCACCTCCAAAATAATAAGTCCTCCCCAAAAATAAGGCCAAGTGCTTATTTCGGGGCTCAAAAGAAAATAAGGCCCTGTCTTATTTTCGGGGAAACACAGTATGGCATTTGAAATGGCATAATCATAGACTGGACACCTTTTGGCTGCAAACAGTTGCATTAAGCAGTAGTAAAACATATAACATGTTGTGAGATTGGATAGGAACTATAATATAAAATTTTGAAAGGAATTTTTTACTCATTTTCAAAAAAAATATGAAAAGGGATATTATAAAAGAAGACGTTTTCACTTCCTTTAAACAACTTACATTTTAGGGTATATTTGCATTCCACAATATGTTTGCTTTCTTAACGCAAATATATATATATTTGAAATGATAATTAGTTATTCAAGATCTTACATGCAGGCATGGCTAGAAAGGACTGCTTTCTATATACTGTTTTGAATTAAAATGATAAGATGACATGAACAATTCATTTTCAAAAAAATATGAGATCCATGTATTGTGTACACTGCTAATGATGAAGATTAAAGGTAAAGATTTATACTAATGTATATATTTTTTTATTTAGATCTGCCTATTTGTTATAAATACGGTTTCTTCACCCTTTGTTCTTTTTTAATTTATTAAAGGAAATCACTGTACCATTTTTGGTGGAAAATATCTAATTATGCCACACTGGAAGAGAATCTTGCAACAGATTCCAAGAAAGCATACAATCTTGAACATCACCAAGAAATCCAAAAAGCGATAACATTTCATTGACTATACAGTATTTATTTGTCTACATATGTATATATGTGAGTGAAGCTACAGTCATATATTCACTTTAATTATTTATTTAATCAGTCTTTTAATTACCTCCTCCTCTTCCTCTGCCCTTCCACTTTTTCTTATAGAGAATGATGCAGTTTGAAAGATGTTTTCTGGGAAGGACAGATATATCGTAATAGCACTTAGCTATAACACTTGGACTTATAACGAGCTTCACAGTGCTTTACAGTTCTCTCTAAGCAGTTTACAGAGTCAGCATATAGCCCCCAACAATCCGGGTCCATATTTTACCAACCTTGGAAGAATGGAAGGCTGAGTCAACCTTCAACTGGTCAGGATTGAACTCCTGACTGTGGGCAGAGTTTGGCTGCAATACTGTATTCTAACTATTGCGCTACCACGGGCTTAATAAAGGAGCATATAGCCTAAATTGGACTTGACTATAATGATGGTCAATTACTTCCAGCTACATATTTTACAGTTTCTTGTTTATTTTTAATATTAGATTAAATCACTCCTGTGGGAGCAAGAGTGAAGTTAGAGGGGTAGGGGACTGGATTTTGTTTACAAAGTTGAGAATCTTTTATGAGCCTTCTTAAAGCTTCAGAAAAAGAGATGTGGCACACTAATAATCTACAGTGAAATTCAGCAGACTTTATTGTATGCACTCTGGTTGAAATATGGTTTAAAGCTGACATACGGATTCATCTAAAACTTGCACTTGAACACTAGGTACAGCTAAAAAAACTGACTTTCAGAATATGATCAAAAGGCATCATGAAAAGGTGAGAAATCTCTTATAAACTGTAACCTTTGGAGTTATTGATTTCTCTAAAAAAAAATACTGTAGTCTACAATAGTAGATTTCTTCTTTACTGCTGCCTCTATTTCTTATGAACATTTGAAAGAACTTGCTATCAACTCTGACTACAGCTCCCTGCAGTTTAGTACTGTATAGTCACTGCCAAGAGCAATAATTATCCACAATCCAAAAGATTTCCACAATATCTGCCATGGTGTGATGCTGGCAACTTCTTCACACAAAGAATATGATCTACCACACAGCTAAACTTCTTTTCCAGTTGATAAATGGAAACGGCCGAGATGTATAAAATGCAATATGTGTCACAAATACACTAGATGTAGTGCCTGCGTGTAATTAAAGGCAAATGAATGTTACTCATAAATTAAACTCCGTGCATGCAATTAAAATCAACTAATGATAGCAATAAAAGTAACCTGAATGTTAATAAAACAAAGGAGATTGTTGTAGATTTTAAAAAGAGCCGGCATAGTCATACTCCACTCGGTATCAAGGATGCAGCTGTAGAGATGATCAAGAGTACTAAGTATCTGGTGGTGCAGATAACTAACAATCTGAATTGGTCTCTCCACACGTCACCCTTAGTGAAACGTGGAAATCAGTGTCTTTATTTCCTGTGTCAGATGAGGAGAGCACATCTTTCTCCTTCTATCCTGAGGCATGATTGAGAGGGCTTTTAACGAACTGCATCACTGTTTGGTTTGGTGATAGCAGTGCCTCAGATAGAAAGTCCATAAAGAGAGTGGTAAGGACAGCTGAGAAGATTATAGGAAGTGGCAACTTGCTTCCTTTATTCAGGATACTGCTTATAAGCGCTATAAGCATTATTAGAGACGCCACACACCCACTTTAGGGTCTGTTACTGTTACTCCCCTCTGGGAGGAGTTTTCGAAATATTTCTAGCAGGACTTCCTGATTCTGTAATAGTGTTGTTTCCTATGCCATCCATCTGGTAAACTCAGAAGATTCATTTTTCTCGCCATGTACATTTATACATCCGAAGTAGACTGTGTTGTTTCTGAGTCATATAATATATATGGGTATATGGAATATATGCGTATTTATTTATTTATTTGTTTGTTTGTTTGTTTGTTTGTTTGTTTGTCATGTTTATGTAGTATATATTGGAGATGCAATGAAATTTCATTTTAATGTATGCCAATTAGTGTACATTTAAAGTGACAATAAAGTTATTGTCTATGATCTAAGTCTAAGTCTAATGTGTCAAATATTTTGATCGCTAGTAGTTGAAATGCTATAGAGTCAGAGAAATTAAACTCAATTATAGTTCTGCATGTTTTTGATAGATTTTATATCTTTAAATACCCATTTGGAAATGCCATTATCAGAATTTTTGATAGCTGTGTGAAGATCAGAGGTGGGTTCCTACCAGTTTGCACCTATTCGGTAGAACCGGTTCATCAAATCTACCGAACCGGTTAGAAGCGGTTCCACCAGTGGACCCGGAAAGCAGGCCACACCTACAGAAGAGGTTCCAAACTTTTTTGAAACCCACCACTGGTCCTTGGATATGATTATTCTACACTATCATGCTCATATTTATAAACCTCAGTGCCTCTGTGAAAGGTAAGGATGACTACTGCGTTTGTGGTGCAATCAGAACATTGCCTGTGTTGAAGTTGTTTTAACGCAAACCAAAGATGCCTTTTAAAAAACAAGTTTACATCATATTCTTATGCCTGCCAGTGCTGCGTGTGAGGTAATTTAAGGTGGTTCTGACAAGTGTCGTCGGCATCTTCATATCCGGTCACATGGGCGGCAAGCCACTCCCACAAAGGAGGCCACACCCACAGAGTAGGTTCAAACAATTTTTGAAACCCACCACTGGTGAAGATGCACTATTCTCTTGCAACAAACATAGCAGAGTTTTCTTTTTTATTCCCAGTGATTTTCAAGGTAGATTTTATTTTTGTCCTTTAGGACAGACACTTACTCTTCCGAAACCATTTTTGTCTATCTGTACTCAGAGTTTATCAGCTGATAATTTCCCAGATAATGTGTATTTCTACACATCAGTGTTCAGACAGTAAAAACAATTAAGTTTATGAGCCTTTCTTTTGCTTGATTATTAGGATCCGGTTGCCCTCCTACAGATCAAAATTCTTTTTCTTTGATGCTTATGTCTTCCATCCTCCATAAAATTCCACTGTAGCATATTGTGGCAAACTCACAAAATGGCTGCCTTAAGGAATAAGCTTCCTTTTTTCTATAATGGATGAGACTGTTAGACCACAAAACAGACAGGAGAGGCTCTGTCAGCCTACATGAGAGGTTACTTAGGTATGTGCCCAAGTGAAATATTCATAAATACCTTGGTTCATTCCCATAATATGTTTGAACAAAATTGTAGCATTGCATCTCACAATGCTATTGTGGCATATATATTTCAATGCTATATCCAACTTTTTTCCTCTCTTCCTTTTCTTTCTTATCTATGCAGAACGCAGCCGTGCGAGCGATTGTGGGTGCACCTCGGTACACCCACGTTACACCTATCCTCCGTGAGCTGCACTGGTTACTGATCAGTCTCCGGATACGCTTCAAGGTGCTAGTCGTAACTTATAAAGCCCTTCATGGTATTGGATCTGGGTACTTGAGAGACCGCCTGCTGCCAATTACCTCCCAAAGACCCATTAGATCACACAGAGCAGGCCTCCTCCGGGTTCCGTCTACCAGCCAATGTCATCTGGCTACTACCCGGGGGAGGGCCTTCTCTGTGGCAGCTCCGGCCCTCTGGAATGAACTCCCCGCAGGGATTCGGACCCTCACCTCTCTCCAGGCCTTCCGAAAAGCCGTCAAAACCTGGCTTTGCCGGCAGGCCTGGGGGTGATGAGTTCCCTCCCCTCTCGACATGTATGGTTGTATGACTGTTGTCTACTTTTATTATTTGTATTTTGTCTTTTTATGTTCCCCTTTTTCCCCCTTGAATTGTTCGCTGCCCTGAGTCCTCCCGGAGAAGGACAGCATACAAATAATAAAATACAAATACAAATACAAATACAAAATCCACCTTTCTTAAAGGAAGAAAACAGTTGTAACATTTACTCAGCAATCTAATATCAGGAGTACCAAGTTGTTGACTGCAAAATAAATAAATAAATAAAAACCCTTCCTTGGGATAGGAAATAATATTCAGCACCTCTGTTCCTTTTCAGTGACCATCTGAGATTTGCTGCCCAGATTTGATAACTATAAAACCCTGTTAAGTCTTATCTATAGGTTATTGCTGATATATTACCATCTGCAATCCTTGAAGGAAAACAATTCCACATACAGAAGGACTCTGTGATGACGGAGCATTAAAAATTCTGCCCCTTGCTATTCTGCAGTGTCACCTATACACTGATAGTTGCAGATGCTCAATATGGAAATCCCTTAAAGAGAATCAAATCTAATTAAATATTTTACATTTTTAAGATAGTATTTTACTAAATGCATGGAAATTGATTACTGGCACTTGCAATCTTAATGAAGAATTTGATAACTTCTTATAAATCAATATGTTTAAATATTTTAAAGTCTTAAATATTAAAATGGCAGTATTATACTTAAATAGGTACTGTATGTATTAAGAAAGTATGTTAATGCTTAAGTATTGTATTAATTAAGCTTTTGGTGGGTATAATACTTTATTAAATAAGACAACTTTTGAGAATTATAATACGCAAAAAATATTTTAGTTCCTTGTTTCTTTTATGTGTTTTCCTTCCTATTGTTCCAATATTAGTATATACCTAGCATCAACCTAAATATTTTATAGAAAATTTCTTTACGTGTTATTTGGATTACATAATTTTAGAAGCAAAACAGTGCATTGGATGTTATGTTTTGAAATGGTGCCACCCCAAAATAACAATAATTCAAAATACTGAAAAGTATATTGCAAATGCGATAATGGGTCATTCATTCATTCATATGATTCAGAAAGCAAACAAGTCAAACAGATGGACAATTTAAACATGACTCTTGATAATGTAATAGTAATAAGAGTATCAACAGAAATTAAATATTGCATTTCTTGTGAATATTACGCTTAGAAAAGGTTGAAGATTCTCTTTTCATTGGTATGTTACACAAGTGCTTATTGCCAAAATGCATAATACATATTCAAAAAAACTGTTAAATGTAACAAACAAGTAAATTTCTCTTCTATGTCTATTGGTAAAGTCATAAATTTTAGCAATATTTAAAGATGTTTTGCAAGAATTTACTAGTTGCGAATGTTGACTGTCCTTTTTCTCCTAGTTGTTATTCTATTGTATCACAGAGGTATATATTCTACAAAATATATTAAGCTGGCTTTGCATATTATAACCACGTCTAAGTAGCTATGCTTCTCACGACAATCTATATTCAATGTCTTCATTAGAAAACTGGAAGTTAAACTGTGAGTATATGCAGTGCATTCATGTAAAAAATAATGTGATATAAAATAATAAACCTGATACTAAATTTAATTTAATTGGAAAAAAGTACTATCATGTTGAACATAACCTTCTGCAACATCTAAAGTTTACTTTCTTTCAAAGTAAAATTTTAAAACACTAGATTTTGTTCACCTGACAATAACGTTAAGGATAAACTCTTTCAGATTAGTTAACAAATCTTGTTAATTATTATTCTTTTCACTGGTTTGGTCAATATCTGACCCAATTCTAACCTTTAGTCTTAAAATGCAAAAATATAATATGTTTACATACATTCCAATGTAATATGAATCGTGACCCGACAAATGCGCGCACGACTAAAGCGTGCCGACAAAACCGCGGCACTAAAACCGCGACATCATCAACGCGCCAACAACAGCGCGCCGACAGAAGCGCAATTTAACTTAAGGTAAGGATTAGTTTTAGGGTTAGGTTTAGGGTTAGGGCTAGGTTTAGGGTTAGGGTTAAGTTTAGGGTTAGGTTTAGGGTTAGGGCTAAGTTTAGGGTTAGGGCTAGGTTTAGGGTTAGGGTTAAATTTAGGGTTAGGGTTAGGGTTAAGTTTAGGGTTAGGGTTAGGTTTACAGCGCGCTTCTGTCGGCGTGCTGTTGTCGGCGCGCTTCAGCGCTCATTCGTCAGCGCGGTTTAGATCTCACAGTTTTGTCACCACGGTTTAGTCGAGCACGCTTTTGTCGGTCGCCCTTTTGTCGGTGAACCAATATGAATATCAGTGGAATGTCTTTCCTTTTTTTTATACTTTATACCTTCTTATGTAATTTTATATTTTGCAAATCTGTAATAGAGTCTCTATTTTCCCTTTTTATTCTGATTTCATTTGTTAGTGTAATATTTTCTATGTTTATTGATTTGTTTGGTTTTCTTTAAAAAAAAACAAACACTTTTTTATAGCCCAAAGCCAAACTCCAGGCAACTTACAACCTACAAATAAAATAATATGTGAAGCAATATAAATAAAACCAGACTTTAAATTCTTACTAGGATGCTTCAGTTGGCCATTCAATTCCACACCACCATCAATCAAAGCATTTTTATCTGCATTTAGTTTGCTTTTAATTTACAAAAGGTAGAATAGTACACCTAGTCCGGGGATTCCCAACCTTTTCTTTTCTTTTTTCCAAAGAATTTTTTATATTTTTTTTATTCTCTTACATACCATTTTAAGTATACATTCACATAATTGTTATTCTTCTTTACAATTATCGTTTGTATACATTTATTAGTTCATTTAATAAGTTATAATGTACAGTTTGGGTTGCTTTATTTACCATCCTGTCCTCCTTTTGTAACACCTCCTTGTTTTCCCTTTCTTTTCTCCCTCCCTCCCTTCTATATGGGGCAGCCCTTGAAGAGTGTTCGGAGACTTCAGCTTGTCCAGAACGCAGCCGCGCGAGCGATTGTGGGTGCGCCTCGGTACACCCACGTTACACCTATCCTCCGCGAGCTGCACTGGCTGCTTATTGGTCTCCGGATACACTTCAAGGTGCTAGTCGTCACTTATAAAGCCCTACATGGTATTGGACCTGGGTACTTGAGAGACCACCTTCTGCCAATCACCCCCCCCCGAAGGAGTGAAAATGCGGGGGGGGGAACCACAAAATTATTTACACAATGGTAATCCACACCTCATTGCAAGAGGTAAAAAAGGAGAATAAAAAAAGCAGGAAAAAGATAAAAAATGAGTAGGTAAAAAATGACCCAAAGTAACCAAATGAACAAGAAAAAAAAAGGAATCTTTAGTATGAGTTGTCTGGGTTATCCAAATTTCTTTCCCTCCCCCCCCCATAGGAAAAAGGGGAAAGGCACACTAACAGAAAGACATTCTCAGCAGCCCATTATAATGTAGCCAGGGAAGGCAAAGCAATGTTTACACAGCTGGTCTTATTTCTTTCTTCTAGAAGACTTTTATCAGTTCGTTGTTTTCCACAATGGTTCAAGGCCAACTCTTCTTAAGCAGCTTTTATGGGCACCATTTACTACTAGGCAGCAATGCAGACAATTAATTCAACATATTTTCTTTTAAGTTCCTGGCTTCAAAAGCAAATTACAGCGATTCTCGAAAGTTAGCAAGAAAATCAAAGGTATAGAGTGAAAGTTAAACACCGAGAGCTTCTGATTTGCTTTCTAACATCCTTAAGCAGTTCTCAAGATCTATCACTTCCTTTCTTCTATCTATCGGCTCCATCCGTTCGCTGCTGGCCCGAGGGAGGGAGAGCTTTGTAACGTCCGCGCACCGCCTTTCTTCTGCCACTCTCTCTTTAAAAACCTTTAACTGGAGGTTTAAAAGTTAATTTGCAGGAAAGTTGCACCTTCCAGCACTCTTATTATCTCACCCAGATGTTCATCACATTGATTCCTGTGCTCTGACTGGCCTTCCAGCTGTGGTAGCTCGCGTTGGCTGCCTTTCCTACTTTGGGTCCGAAGGCAAACGCAGGTGTTTTAGGGGAGTTGCAGGTTCCCCAACCACACCTACTTGTGCTTCACTGTCCCCCCCAGGACAGCTTTGGTAGGGTTAAAAATAAACCCTTCCCCGGTACAGCAGGAATCTGACGGTTCAGAGAGCCCTCCGGAGAACACGTCCTGTTGCTGGGATTAAGGCCACACCTCCGCCAATTCCCAATCTTTTCTGTACCCCATATCCCCAGAATGCTCCTGATATATTCTCGCACACCTTACAAAAGTAAATAATTATATGCATATAATTATAAATATAAACTATAATTTTGAAACTTCTAAACCCAAGTTTTCGCGCCTCCTAGAATATCGTCTCGCACCCCCGGTTGGGAACCTTTGACCTGGTCTAAGCATCTTTGAGGTCACCCAAATATTTTTTTTTTAATTTTCCTTTTCAGGAAGCCACATTTTCTGACTTAAGTTTTTCCCTAGAATTTTCAACAGTATTATTTCTCAACCTCTCTCTGTGTCTCTCTCATTCATATTCCCAAATGCTGCTAGTCTTTTGCCTTGTGCCTCCAGGCAGCCACTTACATATTTTGAGAGGCACAGCTTCCCTGTTGCCTTTATATATTTTTAATCCTTTTTGCCCCTCTAGACTTCACAAGAGTGTATCTCAGCTTTGCGTACCTTCAAGACTATAGCTCTGGGCCCCAAATTCAGGAATTGTTGTCCTTTCAAAGTTTTATACCTTAAAGAGTTTGGGCATCATTAAAGTTTTCATAACTGAATTCACTGCTTATCAATATGCCAGGTATGTAAAAGTTTCAAAACTTCACTAAGGTTTGGATTACCTTTTAAGTATCACTCATGGACAAACGCTAAAAAATAAAGAGTGAAAGACATTTCATAAAGGGAGCCTAGAAATATATTCATGGCATTGCTCTCAGCTCTTCTAGCAGAACTAGAAAACCTATCAGGAATGTTTTTAGAGTATACTATGCAATAATAGAAATAGCACTTATATATCACTTCACAGTGCTTTACATCCTCTTTAAGCGGTTTACAGAGTCAGCCTATTGCACCCAACAATCCGGGTCTTCATTTTACCAACAGGGGAAGGATGGAAAGCTGAGACAACCTTGAGCCAGTCAGAATTGAACTGCCAAACTGCAGTCACTCTGCAGAATTAATCTCAATACTGCATTCTAACCACTGTGCCATGACGGCTCCAATACATATTTCTCCTTGCATTGTCATTTTAAATTGGGACCATATCTAAATATATAATATCCAAAGCTTACATGGAGCGATCTTGCTTAAAAAATTTTTTTCCCCATTTACTTTATTGGCCAATGAGTATTTCAAAAAGCCTTTTACAACACAAATAAATTATGTATTAACTGGAATTACAATACCATTTTCTTTTGATCATAATCTATGTTCTTTGAAATTCCCACGATTTTAAATGCAGTCAATGTGCTATATTTTTTGCAAATCTTGCTCAGCACCAAATTTATTCTTTCTGGCAGGGATCTCCTTCCCTAAACAGAACTGACTGTGGGCGGAGATTCATTCTGTGAGCTTGTTAATAAGTTTGTTAATTCCATCGACAGACACATTGACCTTCAACCAGCTTACCAACCCCTCAGCATTCAAATCAACCAGCGATTGCACTGACCTTCAACCAACCCCCACACACACCCACAGCACTTTATTGCCCAGTAACCTCATTTGACCTGATGTCCCCATCACAAGACCTATTACAAGACCCTCACTTGATACACTCACACCTGATCCATCACAAGATCTACTGAACACACAAAGCCTGAGCCGAGGTGGCGCAGTGGTTAGAGTGCTGTACTGCAGCCACTTCAGCTGACTGTTATCTGCAGTTCAGCGGTTCAAATCTCACTGGCTCAAGGTTGACTCAGCCTTCCATCCTTCCGAGGTGGGTAAAATGAGGACCCAAACTGTGGGGGCGATATGCTGACTCTGTAAACCGCTTAGAGAGGGCTGAAAGCCCTATGAAGCGGTATATAAGTCTAACTGCTATTCCTATTGCCTTTATAAGCAGAAGAACACAGACACAGACATCCTCTAAACTCTGCTGAAGATGTTACCTAGCATGGTAACGAGACATTTAGAAACCAACCTACAAGCTTGGAGAATGAACCTATACCCGAGCTACAGATATTCACCACTATTACAATAGCAATAGCAGTTAGACTTATATACCGCTTCATAGGGCTTTCAGCCCTCTCTAAGCGGTTTACAGAGTCAGCATATCGCCCCCACAGTCTGAGTCCTCATTTTACCCAGCTCAGAAGGATGAAAGGCTGAGTCAACCTTGAGCCGGTGAGATTTGAACCGCCGAACTGCAGATAACAGTCAGCTGAAGTGGCCTGCAGTACAGCACTCTAACTACTGCGCCACCTCGGCTCTTCTACAAAGTATTGACTGTTATTGGACTCAAGTAATTTAGACTGCTGGAACTGGGAGGTTGGAGAGATGAGAAAGCAGTGTGTCAATATGACATGGAAATGATCGGGGGTGGTTTGTAGATATGTGCACATAAAATTTTATACTAGTCTATAGTCCGAAGAGATAAATTCCAGAAACACAGAGGAAGCCCCAATAAGCCATGGCATTCAGTTTTAGAACAAATTCTGGATAGGGCAGCATTATCTCAAACAGAGGTGATGCAGATGTTAAGTCCCCTTGGGCTCTCAACTCTGGCTTGGAGACCAATTGCAGTCATAGCCAGGAAGTTTTTGCACAAAAACTAATAAAATTATTCTAGCCACAATCATAGATTTGAAAAGAAACATTTTCTGGTTTATTTTATTTGTGACAGCTGGGCATTATGCCTCGAGCACATATTCTTCTATAGCTATTGTAAAAGATTCAGCTCCCTAAGGAGCTCACCTTACAACCATAATTGATCCAAAAATTTCTATTGTTAAGTGAGACATTTGTTAAGTGAGTTTTCTCCCATTTTACGATGTAAAATTAAGTGAATGTGACTTCCCCATTGACTTTGCTTGTCAGGTCACAAAAGGTGATCACATAGCAATAGCAATAGCAGTTAGACTTATATACCGCTTCATAGGGCTTTCAGCCCTCTCTAAGCGGTTTACAGAGTCAGCATATCGCCTCCACAGTCTGGGTCCTCATTTCACCCACCTCGGAAGGATGGAAGGCTGAGTCAACCTTGAGCCGGTGAGATTAGAACCGCTGAACTGCAGATAACAGTCAGCTGAAGTGGCCTGCAATACTGCACCCTAACCACTGCACCACCTCGGCTACTTTGGACACAGCAATGGTCATAAATATGAACCAGTTGACAAGAATATGAATTTGGATCACATGATCATGGGGATATTACAAAGGCCTTAATTGTGAAAAAATGGTCTTAAGTCACATTTTTCAGAGACTAAACGAATTGTTGTAAGTTGAGAATGACCTGAACTGACAGGTATAGTGAGAATGCTCACATTAGATCTGAAGCTCATATGCCTGCTCTAAACCCAAATATTGCACATAACTTTATTATTCATTTTACTCCATGTTTTAAAAACCCAATGGAGCATGAGTAGCTGAGAAGAATCTACATGATCTGTACAACATAATTACTTCTACTCAGGCAAAGAAATTGAAGCAAGGTATCTTGGCTTGCAATTCAGAGAGATTTAAGTGCATGAATGAATTTGATGACACCTTAAACTGATCTAAATAAAACATAATCATTTATCAGAAAAAACAGAGTTTTCTAATGTAGCAGTGCAGTATTGAGTGCTTCTATTCTAATTTACAACTAGCTGGATAGAGGCCGTGCATAATTTGTTTGCAACCAATATTCACGCTTAGCTCCAAAATCATGATTTGTGGAAAGGACACAAGTGATGAGTCTATTGTCTTCAGCATGTATGTACGTACCAGAGGTGGGTTCCTACCAGTTCGCACCTATTCGGTAGAACTGGTTCGTCAAATCTACCGAACCGGTTAGAAGAGGTTCCACCAGTGGACCCGGAAAGCAGGCCACACCTACAGAAGAGGTTCCAAAATTTTTTGAAACCCACCACTGGTCCTTGGATATGATTATTCTACACTATCATGCTCCTATGTATAAAACTCAGTGCCTCTGTGAAAGGTAAGGATGACTCCTGCGTTTGTGGTGCAATCAGAACATTGCGTGTGTTGAAGTTGTTTTAACGCAAACCAAAGATGCCTTTTAAAAAACAAGTTTGCATCCTATTCTTATGCATGCCAGTGCTGTGTGTGAGGTAATTTAAGGTGGTTCTGACAAGTGTCGTCGGCATCTTCATATCCGGTCACATGGGCAGCAAGCCACTCCCACAAAGGAGGCCACACCCACAGAGTAGGTTCGAACAATTTTTGAAACCCACCACTGGTACGTACGTACGTACGTATGTATGTATGTATATCAAGGACCCTAACATATAATAGAAATAAAAATAAATCCATTCAGCGTACATTAGATGCATTAAAATAACGAACATGATTTGAACTGATCTCAGTAACTTAATGGACACATCCCTATAGTTTTGGGGATTATCAATCTTTTGAGAACTTTTGAGCTCTCAATCTAATTGGTGCTACTCTTCTATATAAGTGCTAATTAGTAGAAGCATCTGAAGGATCCTATTATTTTCATTAAAGTGATGGAAAAGGCTGTCACCATCTAAGGTCTGCACTTTCCATATGCGTGTGCAAAGTCACATTATAAGGACAAAACTGCTTAAGATCGCACTGGAATGACACAATGTTAATTTCACCATATGCCTTTCCATACGTCTCCTACATTAATCAGATGCAACCTTCCTAGATTTTTGAAATCAGCTGAGAGCTAGGAGATGCTATAAAAATAATGAGCATATATTATCAGAATATCTTTAGCTAACTTTCTCTTAAAATAACCAGACTTTGTTAGCCAGTTTCTTAAAAGTTAAACAATCGATGAACTTCTAGATTCCTTGCATCTGCTAATCTGAAATGGGAGGCAATATTTGTAGCAATCCTTTCTCTGACGGGATATGTTCAGATTTTAAATCTGGATGAGAAGCGAGAGGGATACCACTCATAAACCAGGGAGGAATACATAGATAGGAAATGATATTTAATTCGTGTTGGGTCTGCTTTAATGCCAAAGGCATTAAATTAATAAACAAGTACCCTGAAAAAATTGACACAGCTTCCAAATCCAAGCAGAATTCTAATCTACCTATTTAGGTTCCTCTAAATTAAAATTACCTCGAGAGGTTTTTACTTTCATAAAGCTCTATTAACTATAAAGAGCAATGGTGAAAGTTAGAAACAAGCCATTAGGTTATTATTCGCTATTACAAGAATTACATGGAGATTGACGTTCTTGGAATCAAGCTAATTTGTTTTTCTTTCCTCTATTGGGGGAAAATGACCATTTAATTATTGGGAGGAGAAAATGTGCCTCATAAAAAATGAGACACCGTCATGATAACACCGTTTCATTTATAGCCCAATTTACTGGAGAAACCAAAGGGCCATGCAGCTAAATATGTTACTTATTTTTTAATTGGTTGATCTCAATATGCGGAATGTATCCTGATACAAAAACAGCCTTCAAATTGTTTTGCAGGGTAAGAGAATGTGTGTGCTTCTTCAGCCCTATGTATTCATATTAAATGGGCATTTTGTATTTGAACAAACCGTGACCCGACAAAAGCACGAACGTCATAAGCGCGCCGACAACACCGCGGCGCTAAAACCGCGATGTCAAAAGCGCGCCGACAACAGCATGCCGACAGAAGCGTGATTTAAGATAAGGTTTACAGTTAGGTTTAGGGTTAGGTTTAGGTTTAGGTTTAGGGTTAGGGTTAGGGTTAGGTTTAGAGTTAGGTTTAGGTTTAGGTTTAGGGTTAGGGTTAGGTTTAGGGTTAGGTTTAGGTTTAGGGTTAGGGTTAGGTTTAGGGTTAGGTTTAGGTTTAGGGTTAGGGTTAGGTTTAGAGTTAGGTTTAGGTTTAGGTTTAGGGTTAGGGTTAGGGTTAGGTTTAGGGTTAGGGTTAGGTTTAGGTTTAGGGTTAGGTTTAGAGTTAGGTTTAGGTTTAGGGTTAGGGTTAGGGTTAGGTTTAGAGTTAGGTTTAGGTTTAGGTTTAGGTTTAGGTTTAGGGTTAAGGTTAGGTTTAGGGTTAGGTTTAGGGTTAGGGTTAGGGTTAGGGTTAGGTTTAGAGTTAGGTTTAGGTTTAGGTTTAGGTTTAGGGTTAGGGTTAGGGTTAGGGTTAGGTTTAGGGTTAGGTTTAGGGTTAGGGTTAGGGTTAGGTTTAGGGTTAGGTTTAGGTTTAGGGTTAGGGTTAGGGTTAGAGTTAGGTTTAGGTTTAGGTTTAGGGTTAGGGTTAGGGTTAGGTTTAGGTTTAGGGTTAGGTTTAGGTTTAGGGTTAGGGTTAGGGTTAGGTTTAGGGTTAGGGTTCCGTTACAGCGGCTTCTGTCGGCACGATTTTGTCGGCGCGCTTTAGGGCTAATTAGTCGCTCATTCATCGCGCGGTTTTGTCACCGCGGTTTAGTCAGGCGCGGTTTAGTCAGGCGCGCTTTTGTTGTGCGCGCATTTGTGGTGGAACCGAACAAACGGGCAGGAAAAAAAAACAAAGAATCCCATTGCTTTAATCAAACAAAGTTGAAAGCTGCAAGCAGGCACCTTCAACCTGGTGCCCAGCATGGGCTGAGCATTCCAGTTGGGTTTTTGAAGGAACTGAAGTCACAAAATATAAGGATCTGTTTTAAAATTCTTACTGAAGTTAATATAGCTGTTTGCCCCCAATATATAGAGCTGAGGTGGCCCAGTGGTTAGGGTGCAGCACTGCAGGCCACTTCAGCTGACTGTTATCTGCAGTTCAGCGGTTCTAATCTCACCGGCTCAAGGTTGACTCCGTGGCACGACAAAACCGCGGTCCACTAAAGCGCGCCCGATTAAAGCGCGTCGCTGATGTCATCAGCAGCGCGACAACAGCGACCGCGGAGAAAAAAGGGCGCTTTAAAAAGCGCTTTGAAAGCAAGCCGATTCACGTTAAGGTAAAGGTTAGGGTTAGGGTTAGGTTAAGGGTTAGGGTTAGGTTTAGGGTTAGGTTAAGGGTTAGGGTTAGGTTTAGGGTTAGGTTAAGGGTTAGCGTTAGGTTTAGGGTTAGGTTTAGGGTTAGATTTAGGGTTAGGTTTAGGGTTAGGTTTAGGGTTAGGTTTTGGGGGGTTAGGTTTAGGTTTAGGGGTTAATTTTAGCTTTAGCGCTCACAGCGTGCTTTTTTCATCGCGCTGTGATGACGTCAGGTACGCGGTTTCGTCGAGCACCCTTTAGTCGAACGCGGTTTTGTGGTGGAACCGGGTGACTCAGCCTTCCATCCTTCCGAGGTGGGTGAAATGAGGACCCAGACTGTGGGGGCGATATGCCGACTCTGTAAACCGCTTAGAGAGGGCTGAAAGCCCTATGAAGCGGTATATAAGTCTAATTGCTATTGCTATATAGCAAGGTTTCTGTTTCAGCCTTTCTGCTCTGCAAATCAGAAATAGCAGTACAGCTGCTCCATGAACTAACGGAAGAAGCAAGGAACCCCAAAGATCAGATCTGGAGTTTGAATTGAGAGAGTGAAAATAAATGCAGGCAAAATACAAATTCTTCACTTACGAAAAAGGTGGAACAAGCTAGATTATACTTGGCTTTGTGACAATGCATGAGAATTTGATAGCATTTTCCAAATAATCTGAAGGACATTGCATTAGAGGGTAAGGCATGGAATAATAGACTTAAATTACAAGAAGGCATATTTCTGGTTGATTTCCCCCCCCCTTTTTTAAAAAAATCACAGAGGTAATCAGAGATGGAGATTCTACCAGTTCAGGCAAATCAGTAGTTCCAGCTATCAGCTGGGAGTGAACCGGTTCGCTCCAACTTTGAAGTGGGCCCGCCCGCCTGCCCCTGAGCTATACTCACTTATATTTCCTTTTCTGAAGCCCAGCTGTTTTTCTCACCAGCAGTAATGTGGAAGTTGAGTTTTCTGTAAATTGTGAGCGCAAAGTGCGTACTCAGTGAACCAGTTGTTAAGTTGGTAGGATCCCATCCCTGCCTGTAATCCCTTTATTCGGGGTGGAGTTGGAGCGGCTGAGTGTTTACTGGCTGGATGCCCTTCCTGATGCCTATGTGGTGATCGCAGCAGGTATTTTCTCTTTGCATCCCGATAGAGAAACATCTGTCATTGCCTAGGACTGAATTCTCAACCTTCCAAGTGGGAGGGAAATTAAAATTAATATTAAGGGGGGGAAATGACGATCAAAAGAACAGTTCCTCCATGGTCCCATTACCAACAAAGGTCATGTGTTTTCTTTTGAATTATGTGTTCAAGAAGACATTGGCCAACCATCTCTAATAGATATTCTAATCTGGATTCCGGGAAGGAAAGAAGATGGTATAGTACATAATAATTTCAATGGTTCCTTTCAGCTACACCAGTCCGAAGACTACAGCTGGTCTAGAATGCAGCTGCGCGAGCGATAATGGGTGTACCGAGGTACACCCATGTTACACCTATCCTCCGCGAGCTGCACTGGCTTCCTATTGGTCTCCGGACCCGCTTCAAGGTGCTAGGCGTTACTTTTAAAGCCCTACATGGTATTGGACCTGGCTACCTGAGAGACCGCCTCCTGCCATTTACCTCCCAATGACCAATAAGCTCACACAGGCTGGGCCTCCTCCGGGTGCCGTTGACCGGACAATGCCGGCTGGCAGCTCCCCGAGGGAGGGCCTTCTCTGTAGCTGCACCGGCCTTGTGAAATGAGTTACCTGCAGAGATCCGGACCCTCACCACTCTCCCGGCCTTCCGTAAAGCAACCAAGACCTGGCTCTTCCGGCAGGCCTGGGGCTGTTGATTAATTTCCAGCCCCACTTGATCGAATGGATGTTGTATTGATTTTAATTCTGTATTTTTAAATGTTTTAAATGCTTTTACTTGTTGTGAGCCGCCCAGAGTCCCTAGGGAGTGGGCGGCATACAAATTCTATTAAAGTTTAAAAGTTTAAAGCTATGAAGAATACAGCCTAGTTAGCTGTCTAGGATTCAGGTATAGCAATACATAGCTCTTTGGGTTAAGTCAGGAATATATCAAGCCTTATTAAGAGCCGAGGTGGCGCAGTGGTTAAATGCAGCACTGCAGGCTACTTCAACTGACTGCTAGTTCTGCAGTTCGGCTGTTCAAATCTCACCGGCTCAGGGTTGACTCAGCCTTCCATCCTTCCGAGGTGGGTAAAATGAGGACCCGGATTGTTGTTGGGGGCAATATGCTGACTCTGTAAACCGCTTAGAGAGGGCTGAAAGCCCTATGAAGCGGTATATAATTCTAACTGCTATTGCTATTAAAGTGATTTACATCCTTTCAAACTCACTGGATGAGTTCCAGCAAAAAAAAATAGCAAATTTTTACTAAGAATCTAGATTTTGAAATAGTTGCCCACTCATTACTTTCTCTAATAGAAATGGTCATTGTTAGCCATTTGTGCTTCTATTGCTATTTGTTCTTTCAGTAAGTAATGTAGATCTAGTGATGTCCAGTATTATTCTTGCATTCTTCTAAGCTAAGACAGCTAATGCTAATAACCTATTTTTTTGTCTGAAACAAGAGAACATAATGAAGCAAAATTCAGTTGACATATAAAGATGTTGGCAATTAAAATCTGCCTACAACTTCTCAATGGTTGAAATTGCCTTTATAGCAATTCTGTTCTGGTCATCTGACTTTTGACCAGCATAGCATTGCTTTTGGAAGTAACTGAAAAGTGGGCGATCAATAATTTAGCTAGTATTTTGTTACTGTTTGTAAAGAAATGCAGAGTGTTTTTGTTGCTTTTTAAATCCGCAGGCATACTTTCACTGCATATTTAAAGAGATGAACACGCTCCAAGTCCTTATTCTTACAAGCATTTAAATGGAGTGCAGAAAGAGAATAGGCAGAATGAGATGTATAAACACCGAGTCCAATTAATCATTGTCAGGATATTTAAAGTTGGTCCCCTCCCCCCCT
This sequence comes from Thamnophis sirtalis, assembly GCF_051295495.1. Lineage (NCBI taxonomy): Eukaryota > Metazoa > Chordata > Lepidosauria > Squamata > Natricidae > Thamnophis > Thamnophis sirtalis. The sequence continues at coordinate 6,268,325 of NW_028261395.1, read as the reverse complement.
TTCAAGTCAGATTTGACTCCTGGTGAATTTTCTAGGCAACATTTCCATTGCCAGGTCATCTTCTAGGGTTCACCGACAAATGCGCGCTCGACAAAAGCATGCCAACAAAACCGTGGAGAGAAAACCACGGGTTTGAAATCACGCCGACAAATGAGTGCAGAAGCGCGCTGACAACAACGCGCCGACGAAAGCGCGCTGTAAACCTAACCCTAAACCTAACCCTAACCCTAACCTTAACCCTAATCGCTCTTCTGTCAGCGCTCTTTTGTCGGCGCACCTTTGTGGGCACGCTGTCAATGTCGTGGTTTTATCGCCGCAGTTTTGTCGGCGCGCTGTTGTCGGGCGCGCATTTGTTGGGTCATGATCTTCTAGACCTGTGAAAGAATCACCAACTGGCTTCTGTACTTAAGGCAAGACGATACAGAAATGTCTCTGCTCCGAGTCTAACACCTTACTCACTGAGCAAACTGGCTTCTTTTCCACATTTTAATCGATTGAAGTTGCCAAAAGGCAGAGACTGTGCCACTAATTACTCAAAAGAGCTAGTAGCTGCTTTTCATGCATTGAAGCTGAGCCGAACCTGCCAGACATGGTTTTTCTCTGGATTTTTTGCACAAGCTTAAAAATGATCATTTCAAATTCTATGATTCCAAAATATAGTACTTGCCAAAAGCTTGGCTATCCTATTTATTTTTTAACATTCCTATTCATTATTTCTTTCAGAAGCCCAAGATGGCAGACATATTGTTTCCTCTGCCCATTTTTCCTACCCAACAATCCTGTGAAATGAACCAGGCTGAGATACAGAGAGCAATTTAGCTGTCAGGGGTTTTGTTTGTTCAAGAGCCGAGATGGCGCAGTGGTTAGGGTGCAGTACTGCAGGCCACTTCAGCTGACTGTTATCTGCAGTTCAGCGGTTCTAATCTCACCGGCTCAAGGTTGACTCAGCCTTCCATCCTTCCGAGGTGGGTGAAATGAGGACCCAGACTGTGGGGGCGATATGCTGACTCTGTAAACCGCTTAGAGAGGGCTGAAAGCCCTATGAAGCGGTATATAAGTCTAACTGCTATTGCTATTGCTATTTTGTATATAGCACTCTATCCAACTATTTTCTTGTTTCACAACTATTTTCCCATACCTTGTTTAAATGCAACTTATTACAAAGAACAACGCATTTTGATATTGATTTTTATGTAGCTTTCTGTGCCAAAGTATTTGGAGATGTGGCACATTTCTAAGTAGACCCAGTCGGCCCAAAAGTGTGTGATGGGTTCCCTTCTTGAGTAATATAAGATTTAAAGTATAAGCTTGTTGTCAGGGTTCCGACGGATGCCCTAATTAAATCATGAGCCTCGAGCCAAGCTTCAAAAGAAATCCATTTATTTATTAGGAGTTTCATGTCAGCATGTTCCAAGTGAAGCCATCTATGACCCCACCTAATTTACAGCCCAGACTTGACCCTGTTTCCCTCCAGGGGGTGTCATCAGTCACATTCACCAATGGAGCAATTTCGTGGGTTCGAGAGCTCACTCCCCTTCAGTCACTCTGGGTAACCCTGGGAAACAGCCTTGAGAGAGATATTTCTGGAATGTGCTTTTGTTTTTGGCTGCCAGCCTGCTTCACTGTTTTCCCATCTCCCTTGCCCATGGCAACTCAAAAGCAGGCCAGGGATGCTTTGCGAGTTGACACTTGTGATAGTCAAACAAAAATAGCCTCATTTAGACAGCATGTTCTCATGTACACCTCAGCATGCGAGGAATGATAAGGAACCTTGTCCTTTTCCAAGTCATGTTGATGATATCACAAAAGTCTCAATCTCCACTATGGTCTAGAACTTACTGCTTTCATTTTTTCCATGTGAGCTGGAATCCTAATAATATAGAATTCCAACTTTATGGGGAGTAATTCATATATATTAATATGGCATTCTGCTACAAATAATCACTTTAGATAAGTGGTTGTTCACCGATATCAAAAGGGAGAAACGGCTCACACTTTCAGGAGTTGAATTCTAAATGAAAAGAAAATATGTGTATATACCGTATGTCAAAATAAACCTGTTATTGTTATTCCATTTCACCTAAGAGGCGGCGTTTGAAGTTGGGTTTTTTCCCCCTAATGGAAAACTTAATCGGTAATCACACTGCCTAATCGAATTCATAATGTCATTAAATATTAAATCTATAGTCAACCAGTTCAGTTTAAATGTTTATTTTAAATATTGAATTCATAACTCAGTCTACAATTTTAAAAGCTGTTGCCATTATGACATAAAAAAATTACCTGAATAAATATTGCAATGTTTATTCAAGAAGTGGATTCTACACAAGTTGATGTCTACAATTTATCTTATCAGCTTGATCTGTCCTTGAATGAGAACCTTGTTTCATCTGTTTAGAGAATACACATCATTACCTCTAGATTTAATTGAAGGAAAATAAATGCACTTTAGAAGCAATAACTTTCCTTAACCATGTGTTAACTTGCTTAACCACATGCAAAGTTATTTTAGAGGTATCCACTATCTCTGTGTCACATTTTATTCATTTCTTAACATTTCTGGTAGTCCATCTAACAGTAAAGATGCGGCACATTTTATTCACCTGCCCTAAACAGTTTAATTAATGCCCTTTTGTAACAATGAAACATATGTTTAGTATGAAACATACTGAACAGGAATGCAGTCATTCATTATGGCAGACAGTGAGATATGTCCAAAGGTTGTGATTATCTGTTTGGCAAGGACAATAGACATCTTCCTCACATTCTTGGCAGTTATGTTGGCAGAACAATGAGTATATTTTGTCTTGCAGCAGAGATGAATTCTATTATTCTTTTGCATAACTTTTCAGATAAGAAGACAATAAATCCTGAAAAACAATGGCCCTAAATGGATACTTTAAAAAATTGGACATGTCCCTCCGTGGGTTTCAAATTCGTATAATTTATGCTTATATGACTATACTGCATATAGAATAAAATGTCTCTTTGAGGAAAATGAGCTCTCCAGTATATTTTTATGGAGGGAAAAACTGGATGTTATCTGAAAAAAGTTCTATGTTTTCCAATAAATAAAACATGTAGTTAAAATCTCTCATATTGTTTCACTGTGCTGTCATGAATAAAACCATCAGACTTCACAAAAAATATCAGTGATTCAACTCACTCATAGATACAATTGCTACTTTTTCTCCAAAAACTGCGAACAAACAAAACTCCATGAATGATGATACAGAGTGATGCACTCAAAATAGGCATTGCAATGCATTAAGATTTACTGTGGGACAGAGGTAGTGCTATTGCTATTAAATAGCAATAGCAATAGCAGTTAGACTTATATACCGCTTCATAGGGCTTTCAGCCCTCTCTAAGCGGTTTACAGAGTCAGCATATTGCCCCCAACAACAATCCGGGTCCTCATTTTACCCACCTCGGAAGGATGGAAGGCTGAGTCAACCTTGAGCCTAGTGGGATTTGAACTGCAGAACTGCAGAACTGCAGTCAGCTGAAGTAGCCTGCAGTGCTGCATTTAACCACTGCGCCACCTGTATGTAAAACATACAAGGACTGCACTTTTTCTCAAAAAATTGTTCCAAAGCCTTAAGCTTCAATAAAAAAAAAAGAAGAAGAAAAACTTTTCGTTTGTCACCAGATATAACATCGCTCGGCTTCCAGAAGCATTTTCCTCAGAAAAGCTACAGAGTCATGTAAGATTCTGTGAGATTCCAGATGTTTACCTAAAGAAGCCCAGATTCCTTCTTAAACTAAATGTCCTATAAACTAAATACATAAGCAGATTACACAGAACACATGCTTTTTTAGAAAATAAGTCTGTATTCCACAGTAAACCCGCCATCCTGGGCCCAACATTTGGGAAGCCGGGCTCTGCCGGTCACAAGCCAGGACAAAGGGTGAGTGATGGAGGAGTCACACCTCCTTAAAAAACCTTGGTCCAGCTGGCCCGGCTGGTAGCACCTCGTAAGGGTCCCTTTCCAGGATTTCAGGAGTAGATGGTCAATGGTTTTGAAGCCAGATAAAGCAGCAGAACGATCTTCTAGGATAAGGGAAACTTGGATTACAAATCTCCACTGCCTTGTGGCTATATCCACTACTGGATATAGCTTCAGGAGTCAACCTCGAGGCAAAATCCAGAGCCGGAGTCCCGGAAGCAGTTTGTAACTGTGTACAACCACGTTCTGGTAACTCCTGCGATGCAGCTGGAACCAATCGTATTGGTTCTGCCGCTCCATTGGATTATTTCAGTGATGTGGAGAGGGGGGATCTGCTGCTTGGGTAACAGTCTATCCTCCACATTAATCTACCCAGGTCTTGTGGATTGGATTGGATTTATTAGATTTCTATGCCGCCCTTTTCCCCGAAGGGGACTCAGGGCAGCTCACAACTCAAGTCAGGGGGGGGGGGATACAAATAAGGAATAAAAAGACGAACAAGACAATACCATAATTTAAAAAGCACACAGCAACCATACCATTCGAGAAGGGGACAAAAGCTCAATTAGCCCCAGGCCTGTCGGAACAGCCAGGTTTTAAGGACTTTGCGGAAGGCCTGGAGGGTGGTGAGGGTTCGAATCTCCACGGGGAGCTCGTTCCAAAGGGCCGGAGCAGCCACAGAGAAGGCCCTCCTCCGGGTGGTCGCCAGCCGACATTGGCCAGCGGATGGAATTCGGAGGAGGCCTAATCTGTGGGATCTAATCAGTCTATTGGAGGTAATTGGCAGCAGGCGGTCTCTCAAGTACCCAGGTCCAATACCATGAAGGGCTTTATAAGTGACGACTAGCGCCTTGAAGCGTATCCGAAGACCAATAGGCAGCCAGTGCAGCTCGCGGAGGATAGGTGTGCTGGAGAGGACACTCCAGCTTTGACCTCTTTCCAGAGCATGATACCATAGTCTTTTGAGACTGAAGGATGCCAATGAATTCCACAGTCCTCTGCTATCAAAAATTTAACCCCTGATGTGGAAAACTAACTAGAATCCCAACAATGGTTTTACCTCTTCCATTATCACCTGGGCATTCTTCTCCTAGATGAAACGTTTATTTCAAGAGCAGCAAGACAGGACTAAGTTCGTACAAAATAATAATGTAAGGATTATTCGTTACATTCTTTATGGAGAGAAAATCCTTCCTCCAAAAGGAACATGTTTTGAACACAAGGAGGATAACAGCACCCAAATGCTAGGATCGATATGAAGCTGGTGGGCCAGACAGAGCTCAGAATCTGTTTAACGTAAAATCTCCTTCTAAAATGATGCCAACCATGGTTTCTAACCGTGAAAAGGAAAGTGATTGCGGGCAATTTAACTGTTTTCGAGAAGCTTTTGTGCTGTAAGCTGGAATGGCATTCAACATGCCACATTACATTGTTAATGAGCAGGAATCTGGGAAGAAAGAAATCCTTGTGACTTCAATGGTTGCCATTCATTTCACAACAACTTCTCCAGCTTTAAATAACTTAAATGGTAGCCGGGGCATAGTTATTTCCAAATTGACTTGCAAATTTAGCAACAGGCAAGTGATGTTTTTTGGGGCTCTTATAAGCAGCTCTCTCATTTAAATTGACCAATTGGTAAGAAGACTGTAATTGAACGCTGAAGTATTTAAAAGATTTAACTTCCTCAGTAGGCTTAACCATCGATTGCTCATATAATTGGAGACTTAAAGTGCTTCCTAGAAAATAAGAGGCCCTGCATTTTGGAGTAATTAATCTCAATATGTTCTCTAGTACAAGCTTTAAAGCAACATTGGAGGCAGTGGTTAAATGCAGCACTGCAGGCTACTGCTAGATCAGCAGTTCAGCGGTTCAAATCTCACCGGCTCAGGGTTGACTCAGCCTTCCATCCTTCCGAGGTGGGTAAAATGAGGACCCAGATTGTTGGGGGCAATATGCTGACTCTCTGTAAACTGCTTAGAGAGGGCTGAAAGCCCTATGAAGCGGTATATAAGTCTACTGCTATTGCTATTGCTACCTGGGTACGTGACCCGACAAAAAGGCGAACGACAAAACCGCGCCCGACTAAACCGCGTCGCTGATGTCATCAACGCGGTGACAACAGCCAGCGCGGAGAAAGAAGGGCGCTTTAAATAGCGCGTTGAAAGAAAGCCGATTTAACTTAAGGTAAGGGTTAGGGTTAGGTTTAGGATTAGCTTTAGGGTTAGGTTTAGGGTTAGGTTAAGGGTTAGGGTTAGGTTTAGGGTTAGGTTAAGGGTTAGGGTTAGGTTTAGGGTTAGGTTAAGGGTTAGGATTAGGATTAGGTTTAGGGTTAGGTTAAGGGTTAGGGTTAGGGTTAGGGTTAGATTAAGGGTTAATACACTATACACCTATACACTGCTATTCCTCCCTTGGTTTTTTATATGGGAAATTTGGGTTTTTATATGGGACAACCTTAATAATCGTGACCCGACAAAACTGCGCCCGACTAAGCTGTGCCCGATTAAACCGTGTCGCTGACGTCATCAACAGGGCGACAACAGCCAGCGCGGAGGAAGAAGGGCACTTTAAATAGCGCTTTGAAAGCAAACCGATTCAACTTAAGGTAAGGGTTAGGTTTAGGGTTAGGTTTAGGGTTAGGTTAAGGGTTAGGGTTAGGTTTAGGGTTAGGTTAAGGGTTAGGATTAGGTTTAGGGTTAGGTTAAGGGTTAGGATTAGGTTTAGGGTTAGGTTAAGGGTTAGGTTTAGGGTTAGGTTTAGGGTTAGGTTTGGGGGGTTTAGGTTTAGGGGTTAATTTTAAGTTTAGCGTTTACAGCGTGCTTCTGTCTCCGCGCTGTTGTCGCCCTGTTGATGACGTCAGCTACGTGGTTTAGTCAAGCGCGGTTTATTCGAGCACGGTTTTGTGGTGGAACCCTTAATAATATACACAGAAACCTTGATCAACAAAAGTAATGTAGCAAGTTTCCAATTGCACATTATAACTTCACATGCAATGTTGTACTGAATAAACATTTAAGCTCAATGTTTTTATTTAATATTCTATCTTTCTATTACAAATCCCTTTTCTTTTCACGTAAATAGGGATCAAGGGAATTCACAAAGTACAAGATAATTAAACCATAAAAGCACGTCAACAACAAAAAAAAAGTCCATAGCTAATAAAGTAATGAAATTTTCTACTAATTAAAATCTACTTCAGGACCAAGAAGTCAGCTTAAAACTCTCTGAGTAAAATGGACTTACTTATCAGAGGAAAGTTAACAAATATGAAGTTTGTTTGGCCTTTCTTGGCAAGGATATTCAGACTTTGGATGTAGCCACCAAAAAAATTGATTCTGAAAAGTGTGAGAAAAAAAGCTATCCAAATTCTGAAAAGCACGTATGTTTCCTTTGGAAAATCTATTTCAAATCCTCTGGTCCAAATTTTAAGTTACAGCAAGCTTTTTGAACTGTACCAGAAAACAATGGAGTTATTATGAAAAGGGAATACTTGCAACTCATCCCTTCAATTCATATTGCAGTATGCCAAATCAGATAATTTCTACACTTTTTTAAAAGGGAAAACTATAATAGTACTTGTTGTGACTCAGCAGATGTCTGCTGTGAGTCTTTTCGGGATACAAGATTCATTATGCAGCTGGGGCTTGTTAGGGGCAGGTTTGGAGATAAAAGGACGGATGCTGCCACGCCCTAGTTGCAGGAGTCAACGTTCCTTCGTGTGTTCCTTGTTTGGTACAACATTGCTTGATCATCAATCGTGATTTATGGAAGATACACTTGGATAAGTGCTTTGTGACTTCTGTAACCCTGATTCGTAGAGACTTTGGAAGAAGGGCTTTGCTTTCGTTTGGTTCACCTGGTATTGCCGTAAGAAAGATTTGTGTTTCAGTCCGTTATCTTCTGGCAGAGACTTTAATTTGTTTATTTTTGGGCTCGAAGCCAGTCTGAGCCGAGAACTGATAAAGAAAGTTCCTTTTAAGTTTATTTGTCTTGCCGTTTGTTAAGAGCCGTGAAGGGGGGACAGAACAGTACTCAAGATAGAACTGAATTGCATCTGGTCAAAGTTATTACTCCCGAGAGACAAGTTGTGTCCTAACCTTAACTATTTAAATGAATGCCTAGCTATTACTGAAACTTCAGCATCCACATTTGAGTGCAGAACTCAGGACTACACTGAAATATAAACTAAGTCTTCAAATGGAAATTACCTCCCTTCAAGACAAAACAAATTCATCTTCCATAAATTTCATCAAGAGATGAAAATGCCAGTCTAACCAAGGCCATAACCACCAGAATTTATGGGAATCAGGCAGCACACAAATTTACTATATTATGGTTAGGCATTCAGATGTTTAAACTGGATCTGGCATTTTTATCTATCTATCACAGGACTGTTAAACTCCTGACCCAAAGGCTGGATGCGTCACGCGCTGGCCTTGCCCACGCCCGGTTTAGCGAAGGGGAAAAAAGTCCCAATATGTCACGTGATGCCTACGTGACAAAATGAGTTTGACACCCTGGATCTATCAAGTCCTTTCCAAGCACCTGGGACAGGCAGATGTTGCTGTTTAATGATGTTAAAGGTATTGTTGCAGGATGTAAGCTGTTCCAAGTAAAGCTGCCTTTTTGCAATTGACTGATGGTGATTTTTGTCAATGTCGATGGTGTTCAAGTGGTGCTCCAGATAATGGGTAGAGAACTCTGTACTTGGGATCTTGACCTTTTCTATGAAATGTGGGATATACTCTAAATAAATGTGTTTGCATGGAGAAGAATCATGCTGTGCAAATAGAAATATACATGAAGGCAGTCAGTGAACCAGAGGTGGTATTCAGCTGGTTCGGACCAATTCACCCAAACCGGTAGTGGGAATCATGGGTGGGCCTGCCCCCCTGCCCTGGCTCTATGCTATCCTATTTAGGCACATTTTTGAAGCTAGCCGCATGCGCAGAAGGCACACACATGAGCAAAATGCCTGCGTGGAAGGCCGAGCACATGAGCAGAAGCAAGTGCGGGGTGAACCAGTGGTAACAAAATGTGAAACCCCCTACTGGAGGTAACCTTTGAAACAGCTGCTTCAGAGGCAACTGTTTTACTCTTATTAACCCAGTGGGATGATTTGCAGAGTCCTACTCAATTACAGCAATTACAGCTGCTAAAGTTAGAAAATAAAAAGTCAAGAAGTACCATTTCCCCCGTGACCCGTCAAAACCGCGTTCCACAAAAGCGCGGTCGACGAAAGCGCGTATGTGACGTCATCACAGCGCGACGAAAAAGATCGAAAAATTGAAATAAAAATTAAATTACAGCAAGCCGATTCACATAAAGGTAAGGGTTAGGGTTAGGGTTAGGTTAAGGGTTAGGTTTAGAGCGTTAGCGTTACGCTTAGCGTTAGGTTAAAGGTTAGCGTTAGGTTTTTCGTTAGGTTAAGGGTTAGGTTTAGGGTTAGGTTTAGGGTTAGGTTTAGGGTTAGGTTTGGGGGGGTTAGGGTAAGGTTTTCGCTTTATTTTTACATTTTTCGATCTTTTTCGTCGCGCTGTGATGACGTCACATACGCGCTTTCGGCGACCGCGCTTTTGTCTACCGCGGTTTTGTGGTGGAACCATTTCCCCAACACACAAAATTTCTCAGTTGAAGCAATGAAAACTTTTTCTGGTGTCCGGCAGAGGATAGGACTTGAACCAGAAATCTGAACAAGTTCAGCAACCACTTGGTGGCTGACAGCTGAGTTTTCCCTCTTCAACGGGAAGTGTTAAATTTTATTTCATTTCCTTCCCCCAAATTTGGAGAAATTGCGCTGCTGTTGTGTAGCAGCTTGCTGGTGAATATTGACTGCAAAAAGAGTCTGCTTTTCGAGTTAGTTCTGAACAAAATGAGTTGCTAGGACATATGTGTGCTTGGAATCTCCTGCAGGAAGGAAGGAAGAAAAAGAAGTCTTCCCATAAACATTAGAAGTCTGGCCTTCTACTTTTGCTTCCCCAAGAGAAAAATGATTTTTCTACTATTAAAATTCAGATTTTCGTTTAGTCCCCTATGAAATTTGAAATAGGCACCCTTTCCCCCCCAAAATAAGACCTCCCCGGATAATGTAATCGGGCTTATGAACGCATGTGCTAAAATAAGCCCTCCCCTGAAATATTTAAATGAATGCGCAGCCGGTCCCAGCTATTTCTTGGGGGGAGGAGCGAACATGCTCCATGCGCCCCACATCAGAGGTGGGTTCCTACCAGTTCGCACCTATTCGGTAGAACCGGTTCTTCAAAATCTACCAAACCGGTTAGAAGAGGTTCCACCAGTGGATCCGGAAAGCAGGCCACACCTACAGAAGAGGTTCCAAAAATTTTTGAAACCCACCACTGCCACACACACACACACACACACACACACAGACAGACAGACAGACTGACACAGAGAGAGAGAGAAAGAGAAAGAAAGGAAGAAAGGAAGAAAGGAAGAAAGGAAGAAAGAAAGAAAGAAAGAAAGAAAGAAAGAAAGAAAGAAGAAAGAAAAAGAATGAGAGAGAGATGAAAGAAAAAAGAAAAAAGGGACAGAGAGACAGAAGGAAAGAGAGAGAGAGAGAGAAAGAAAGGAAGAAAGGAAGGAAGAAAGAAAGAAAGAAAGAAAGAAAGAAAGAAAGAAAGAAAGAAAGAAGAAAAAGAGTAAGAGAGAGATGAAAGAAAAAAAGAAAAAAGGGACAGAAAGACAGAAGAGAGAGAGAGAGAGAGGAAGGAAGGAAGGAAGGAAGGAAGGAAGGAAGGAAGGAAGGAAGGAAGGAAGGAAGGAAGGAAGGAAGGAAGAAAAAGAGTGAGAGAGAGATGAAAGAAAAAAAGAAAAAAGGGACAGAGAGACAGAAGAGAGAGAGAGAGAGAACAAGAACACATGGCCGGCAAGCCACTCCCACCAGATCACATGGCCGGCAAGCCACTCCCACAAAGGAGGCCACACCCACAGAGTAGGTTCCAAAATTCTTTGAAACCCACCACTGCCCCACATCCACCTGCCATCCACGCGGAACGGCCTCACGGAGGCTGCTCCCGCAAACTCTAGCTACTGCGCCCCTTCTCTTAGTGGTAGCCGCAAAAAGAGCAGCGGACCCAGTGACACTAGGACTGGCAAGAGTGTGCCAACGACAGAAATAGAACTTCCAGCCCTCTCTAGATCAGCTGATCTGTGGGCCATGGGCCGAGGTTAAGGGGTCTCTTGCACCTCAAAAACAATAAGACCTCCCCAAAAATAAGACCAAGCGCTTATTTCAGGGGTCAAAAGAAAATAAGACCCTATCTTATTTTTAGGAAAACGTGGTACTTAAATTTCAAGAACAGACATGTTGACCCTATTCTTCATCCACCACCATGGCTGCATAGCAGGGTTGAGCTGTGACTTGTCACAAAAGCACTGACATTCCAGGAGCCGTATCTCAGGGCCACTGCAAACATGTTCCAAGAAGAGCTTCTCATATACACTGTCAAAAAAATTAAAACTATATACAAGCAGTCCTTGACTTATGAACACAATAGAGCAGTGTTTCTCAACCTTGGCGACTTTAAGTCCTGTGGACTTCAACTCCCAGAATCCCCCAGCCAGCTCTGCTCTGCTGGCTGGGTGATTCTGGGAGTTGAAGTCCACAGGACTTAAAGTCGCCAAGGTTGAGAAACACTGCAATAGAGTCCAAAATCTCCGTTGCTGAAACACTAGTTAAGTGAATTTGGCCCATTTTACAATCCTTCTTGCCACAGTTGTTATGTGAATCCCTGTTAAGTGAATCTTGCTTTCCTGTTGACGTTGATCGTAAGAAGGTTGCAAAATATGGTCAAACGACCTCAGGGTACTACAGCCGTCACAAATATGAGTCAGTGCCTGAATTTTGATCCCGTAATCCTGGGGATACTGCAACGGATGTAAGTGGGAAAATGGTCATAACTCATAGGTCATTTGTTCTCTGCTGTTGTAACTTTGAACGTTCGCTAAATGAACTGTTGTAAGTCATGGACTACCTGTATGTGCAGTGCGCTCTACATGGGGCAGCCCTTGAAGAGCATTCGGAGACTTCAACTTGTCCAGAATGCAGCCGTGCGAGCGATTGTGGGTGCACCTCGGTACACCCACGTTACACCTATCCTCCGCGAGCTGCACTGGCTTCCAATCAGTCTCTGGATACGCTTCAAGGTGCTAGTTATCACTTATAAAGCCCTTCATGGTATTGGACCTGGGTACTTGAGAGACCGCCTACTGCCAATTACCTCCAATAGACCGATTAGATCGCACAGGGTTGGCCTCCTCCGGGTCCCGTCTACCAGCCAATGCCATCTGGCTACGACCCGGGGGAGGGCCTTCTCTGTTGCAGCTCCGGCCCTTTGGAACGAACTCCCCACGGAGATTCGGACCCTCACCTCTCTCCAGGCCTTCCGAAAAGCCGTTAAAACCTGGCTGTTGGCAGGCCTGGGGTTGATGAGTTCTCTTCCCCTTTCAACAGGTATGGTTGTTGGCTATCTTAAATGCTTGTCTTGTATTTGTGTGTTCCCTTCCCCGTTTGAGTTGTTCGCCGCCCTGAGTCCCTGCAGGGAATAGGGCGGCATATAAATAAAACAAAACTTCAAACTTCAAACATCATCTAGTCATTATTAAATTTTGAATTCCATTTTGAATTGTCAGAATGTTTTCTAATCAATTAAGCATATCTGGTAATAACAACTATTATTATTTGTTTTAGTTTATTTTTCACCTTTTTGAACAGCCCTTTTCACTCAGAGAGAGTGTCTGAGTATAAAAGCTTTAGAACTATATACATCTATTAAAAGCTTTATTAGTCAGAGCAACACAATCGTATACAAAGGTTTAATGACTCCTAGAAATATTTATTAGCATTTGAATAATTATGTGAATACCAGAGAACACATACAGTGATTCCCTCATGTAAATCACCTCTAGAGTTGGAAAGTAACAATATGTGTTCTCAATTGTTGCCTAAAAACAGCCAGAGGCAGTGGAGAGATGAGGGACTTGCCTTAGTGAATCAATACGAGATGGGAATAATTAATTTCTCCCACATTTTAAACCCAAACGCACATATACACACCCCGCCAACTGCTTTCAGGACAGAAAAAACAATCAAGGAAGTATCCAAGCACATTCATGAACAATATATTAAGACATCCCCAAACTGTAAATTACCATCATAATAAAAAGCTAAGAGAGGAAAGTTTAATATGAGATATTAGGGAAAGAGAAGTGAGAAAATACAACAATGATTAATTTCACTCACTCAGCCTATCGGTTACGTTGGGGTGCAGTCACAATGTGGAGAGAAAAAGATAAGCAAAGGCTGAAGGAGAACAAAGGATCTCTAGTAAACAATGGGGAGTTAGAAAAGTCCAGAAATAAGCTAAGACGATTTGATAGTACTCACAAAAGATTTTTTGCAATGCCCATATAATTTTATAGAAGCAGTAAACATAGTTTGCGTGCAAAAAATGTGTTCAATTCCTGGCATCCCCAGATAGGCTAGAACAGTGATGGTGAATGTTTTAGACACTGAGTGCCAAAACTGTGCATGCCACTCAGGGGTGGGTTTCTTGCCCCGTTCCAACCGGTTCGGTTGGAACGAGGCCGGCGGCGTCCTCGCAAATGCGTGCGGTGTGCGCGTGCATGCACATGGCGCACGCATGCGTACTAGCATCTGTGCGATGCTCCAGCTGCTCCTGGAGGATCACGCAGGAGCTGTATGCGTACTGCACATGCGTGGAAGCGCAGAATTCATCAAAACCGGGTAAGGAGTGGGTGCGGGTGCGCGGGTGCGCGCAGGCGTGGGGGGGGCCTTCGCCGTTCCCGGAGGTTACTTACTTCCGGGTTCGGCGACCAACTGGTTCACAGGGACCGCCACGAACTGGTTGAAACCCACCCCTGATGCCACTTAATGTTACTCAACTGAAAATAATTATTATATTAAGGCATTGTTGATGCTCTATATACTGTGTAGCATCTATAAATACTCATTCACACACAGAGACACACTGTCAGTCATGAAATAATATCATATATGCTTAATTGAGGTGGCAGGCTGAACCAAGGTAGGCCTCAAGCCTGAACCAAACTAGGGTTTCATGATATTAAGCTTTAACTGTTCATATATAGAAATTGCAAAGGTTTGCTTTTAGAACATGGTGCAATTAGACACGAGTTAAAAGGAAGTCTGCACGTGAACCGAGGTGGCGCAGTGGTTAGAGTGCAGCACTGCAGGCTACTTCAGCTGACTGCAGTTCAGCAGTTTGGCTGTTCAAATCTCACCGGCTCAAGGTTGACTCAGCCTTCGATCCTTCCGAGGTGGGTAAAATGAGGACCCAGATTGTTGGGGGGAAAATTTGCTGACTCTGTAAACCGCTTAGAGAGGGCTGAAAGCCCTATGAAGCAGTATATAAGTCTAACTGCTATTGCTATGAAATCTGCTGAAGCAAAGTATCTATTTTAACCTATTTGCTGGCTTGGTTGTAAATCTGTTTAGTAAGACACATTGTCAGTTCCTCAAAATACGAGCTACGCTGCTCCATGTATACTTCCTGTAACTTCCTGTAACTCAGGGGCAAATCTTGAGGGGTGTTTCCAAAACTAAGAGATGGCTTTAGCTGAAAGTGATAAACTATATAAGGAAGTTCCTGAATTTCATTCAATGTTCAGGCCAATTGTTCTTTGCTATGAACTTGCGCAAATAAACTATTCCTTCCCTGAAGAGCCGGCTTGCATGTCCTGTTTTTTCTACAACATAATAATTCAACTCAGGTAGACGAACCCTAAAAACCATCTTGCTTTCTCTCAAACATTAATAACAATAGCGCTTTCTCTACTTCAATTAAGCATTAATTTTAGCATGCAGACACTTTAGGCCAGGGGTGTCAAACTCGCCATGACGTGCTGTTGTCACGTGACGTATTGCAACTCCCCCCTTCTCTAAACCGGGGTGGGCGTGGCCAGCGCATGACAAGTCTGGCCGACGGGCGGCGAGTTTGACACTTCCTTCTTGAGGCAAAAGCAGTTGACCTGCCAATCAAATGCGTTTCGCTTGCTTTTTCAAAAGCTTCCGCTATTTATTTAGGAAATATGCTACAAAACAGCATAAAGAAATGTCGTGTTCTTTAAGCTAACTAATGTTTAATCTATTTTATACAGCAGATGGCTATGATAGAGAAAAGAAAGGAAAAATCTGGAGACATCTCCCCGAACCATTTCCATTACAGCTGTTTTTAAAAATGTGTGAATTGGCAAGAGTTCACCACGCTGGATCCTGATATTTTGTGATCATAGCTTATGGTATTATTTCAAAATATAAACTGAACTTGTGCAAATATGATTTGATATTTCTATGAAAGTAGACACAGCCTTCCTTTTTGATGTGCCTAAGACTTGCAAAATTGTTTTGGCAATGCAGTTATGGTAATTAACCATGTCACCCTCCGTTACCTGTGAAGGGGTAAGACCAATCCATCCCTCTCTTTAGCCACAAAGCTTTTCATAGCAGCTTACCGATATCAGTAATGAAGCAGGCCCTATCCTCAGATATCATGACACACAGAGTGAAAGGATGTGAAAACCCAACGGAGGTTATTGAGAGCAGCAGATCGGTCATGGCTCAGTCTAATCTTGTTCTAAAAGGATTATCTAGGGCTCCGAGTATATACTAGCATATCTGAGAAGCCCACAGCTTACTTCTCTATGCATCTTAAGGGGACAAGAATGATTATGTCATTCTGTTTTCCAAAAACTGAGGAAAATGGCCACTCTAATGTTTGATCAAGCCAAGCTAGACATTCCCTCAGCAGAAATTCTGGGATGGAATTGACACCGCGTATACCACACAGTGGGGCATATTTCATAGTTCTGTAATGGAGGAGGGTAAGTAAAGATAAAGGTCTTCCTCGCGTACATGTGCTAGTTGTTCCCGACTCTAGGGGGCGGTGCTCATCTCAATTTCTAAGTTGAAGAGCCAGCACTGTCCGAAGACGTCTCCGTGGTCATGTGGCCGGCATGACAAGATGCCGAAGGCGCACGGAACATTTACCTTCCCACCAAGCTGGTCCCTATTTTTCTACTTGCATTTTTACATGCTTTCGAACTGCTCGGTTGGCAAAAGCTTAAAGCTTAAAAAGAGCCGAGGTGGCGCAGTGGTTAGGGTGCAGTACTGCAGGCCACTTCAGCTGACTGTTATCTGCAGTTCAGCGGTTCTAATCTCACCGGCTCAAGGTTGACTCAGCCTTCCATCCTTCCGAGGTGGGTGAAATGAGGACCCAGACTGTGGGGGCGATATGCTGACTCTGTAAACCGCATAGAGAGGGCTGAAAGCCCTATGAAGCGGTATATAAGTCTAACTGCTATTGCTAAAAGCTGGGACAAGTAATAGGCGCTCACTCCATTATGCGGCACTAGGGATTCGAACTGCCGAGCTGCCAACCATTCTGATCGACAAGCTCAGCCTCGTAGTCACTGAGCCACAGCTTCCCACGGAGGAACAGACATGCAGATTTGATTCATTGTGCCAATAATACAGGCTCTAATGGGACTTTAGCTGCCCTAGTAGGGCAAAAATGTGACCATCATTAAATACTGATTGCTTTTATGAGGCATATAGATCAAAGATGAGCAAGCAATCCAGTTTATCTTACATATCAACATCTTTATCAATAGGGTCTAAATAAGAAGTCACTACTGGAGACAAGGCCATTAAAACTTACTACAGACCTCAGCAGATATAATTCATGTTCATGGTGCCTTCATTTAAAAACTGATTTGCTTTCCTTTTGCATTATAACAAAACCCATTAAAACAAAACTGAGAAACATAGCAAAGAAGTAAGGAACTGTCTCAGAATAAATTAATCTGGGTAAATGAACTTTTGAACAGAATATCGCTATTAAAGCATTCAGGCAAATGGAGCAGATTTAACCAGAGATCCAAAAAGTTATAATAATATTTTGCATTTCACATAATATTTGCGAGTTTTCAAGTCAGGTTTCATGTATAATTTGGATGGACTCCTATTAACAACCTAGCAAACAGCACCACTTCTGTCTTGTAGTTTATTTTCAGGTATAATGTACAATGTTTATTTTGACTTAGGGAAAACTTTGTCCAGGTGTCAACGTTTTTCAGAGATTCTTTCCTTGGCTCCAAAAGCATCAGAAATGTATGTGAAGAAAGTCTTTGTATTGGCTCTGAAATTTATTCTTTCCAGAATTTTATACCCTTAACCCAATGGATAAAAAAACTTTTTTAAAAAAAAATTTCTAAATTTATCGGGTACCTTTCACTGCAGTATTATTTTAATAACATTTTTAATCTGGTTGCCATTTCTTTGGACTATTTAAATGCTTACTGGGAGTTTTATACAGTTTCATTAATGTTATTTATTTTCTGTTATAACCTTATTGTTTAATGGCTCATACGCTTTAGCCAAAAGGAAAATATAAATGGATGAAATAAAATAAGTAGCATATAACAATATACAGCGAGAAAAGTTCATTCCATGTGGCTTAGTGACATGAATTTTTGTTCTCCCCGATCATACTGCCAACATTCAATGGCATAATTTTCTTTCTCTTGTTTTATTTTGCACCATGCTATAGTTTAACAGTTATTTTATGCTCTATAAAACAAATTGTGAGAAGAGAGAGATAGGGAGTTATAACCCTGAGGAGTTCCAGCCTCTTACCAGCATATGCAATCATGTAATGGGTCAATAAAATAAAATGTAAGGTATATGCATAAAACCAAACAGTAAAATAAGATTTGTTTCTTCCTACGTTTATTTATTCAACTCATTGTCTGCAACGCAATAAAATAGGCCTGAATAAAATAATAATGATAAACTCCTTTTGTAAAATAAGTCATACCGAAGATGGTAGAGAACTGAGATGAGAAAGGTTTACAAGCTTTCCTAGATTGTAATCCAATATACAGCCAAGATAATTAATTTTGTGAAACTTACTTCAGCTGGGTATTAAATAGCAATAGCAGTTAGACTTATATACCGCTTCATAGGGCTTTCAGCCCTCTCTAAGCGGTTTACAGAATCAACATATTGCCCCCAACAACAATCCGGGTCCTCATTTTACCCACCTCGGAAGGATGGAAGGCTGAGTCAACCCTGAGCCGGTGGGATTTGAACAGCCGAACTGCAGAACTGCAGTCAGCTGAAGTAGCCTGCAGTGCTGCATTTAACCACTGCGCCACCTCGGCTCTCTTAAAAGGGCTGCACTACTATTAAGTTCATAATATAGGCAAAACTCACATCACAAACTTCCTAATTCAAACATATGCCTCTTAGCCTCCCAGGATATTTCTATTTTCATCCTTCTATAGTCTTCATATGTTTTCATATACTAGCAGAATATGGGGGTGAAATCAACTTATCTTTGCTACCGGTTCGCAAATGTGAGCACGCACATGCACAGAGCATCAAAAGCGGGACATGATGATGTCTGGGTCGGTGGGTGGAGCCTTCCACCGCCACTGCTAGGTCAACCAAACCAGATAGAACCAGCTGAATTGCACAACTGGGCCAGAATATACAATTAAATGTTCCCAAATTAGTAATCAAAAGACGTTGTTCAATAAAATGATCAACAATAGTAAAGCTGATAGAACGAAATATGCTAGGTCAACCAAACCAGATGGAACCAGCTGAATTGCACCACTGGCCAGAGTATACAATTAAATGTTCCCAAATTAGTAATCAAAAGACATTGTTCAATAAAATGGTCAACAATAGTAAAGCTGATAGAATGAAATACACATTTTTCACATTTTCCCATCAAACCCCATTTTCTGTCCTTTGCCTTAGAATAGAAAGCAAAGTTCCATATGCCAATTCATAAACCTTTGACACAGAACAGAACTTCTGAAAATGAGAAAAATATCTTAATATTGGACAAAGACTTTACCGTAAATCATAGCCTTTTTTCTTGCATTAAATATGTACAGTATTTTAAAAATGAAAAGTACTTTGCCACTTAGCTCTTCTTTCCTGCTATTTAAACAAGCCAAAATGAAATAATATTTCCAAAGCTAAATAGGGAGTTTTTTCACATTTTCCTGTCAAACCCCATTTTCTAATCCTCACGTTAAAATGAAAAACAAACCACTAAGTTAAAATAAAGTCATACTGCCATAAAATTAAACCTACCTTTCCTAAAAAATCTCTTTTGCAAACGGACTGGTAGCAGAAAGAATGTGTATGTATATGTATATGTATATGTATATGTATATGTGTATGTATGTATGTATGTATGTATGTATGTATGTATGTATGTATGTATGTATATATATATATATATATATATATATATATATATATATATATATATATATATATATATATATATATATATATATATATATGTATATATATATATATTTTGCAGTTGTTTCTTATCAATCACTTCTCTCATTGAACTAAGCTAGCTGGAGAAGAAATTTCATTTAGCATACTTAGAGTACATCCGATCTTAATTCAGAATGGCTGTCCTTCCAAGATGCTCTTTGAAGACAGAAAAAAGAATAATAGAAATCTGTCAAGCTATTTTTCTTCTAGGGATCCCATTGATGTTTTTTATCAAACAGAATCTATTTCAAGAAAGAAAATTTATTAGCATTTCCTTTTTCTGTGTTTCAACAGGCAAATGAACTTTTTGTTTTAATGGAATTATGATCTCAGACAGTAGCCATCTGGATATATTGTAAGACATCCATCATTATAACATGCTTGCCTAGCTAGTAAATTATACCCACCATTCTTTGCAATTTAGGTTAATTTTAAAATAATCACCAACTAATTTTCATATCAATAACATTTCAGCAATGTGTTAATTTTAAACTTCCCTGTTACTATTTATATCATTTAACTGTATAATAATACACTAAATCTAAGAACTTGCCTTATGTTTATATAATTATTTACATACATAATTAGATACTGCTTAACTCTAATCAGGGGGACTTATTAGTGTATTTTAAGAAAGAACACCACTAAATTTATCACTCTGAATATAACAGATAAAAATTGACAGCAGTTTGTAGGGCCCTGAAATTTGGGGGAGGGTGCAGGGGGGGGGGTGGACAGACTAATTGGCAGAACTTGGTATAAGCTGCCAAAGATTAAAGCGATTCAGGTCAATTCAGTTCCCTTAAGTGTTTCTGGAATAAGGTGCTTAATTTCACATAAGAAGTGGCACAAATACATTTACAACCCTTTTAGTACCAACCCAAGTGACCTTACACTTCTGCTCACAATTTTGGATGCTCTCCCCAATTAGTCTCTTGTTACTTAAAAGTGGAAAAGCAACTCTAGTTGTAATGGAACTTTTGAAATCTAATAGAGCCTGCTGGGTTCTTGCCTTGATCTTCTTAACCTAACCCAATTATACTTCTATACTTATATAATTATATGCCAGTCATCAGCCAATCAAGAAGACTATTAAACAGTTTGCTAGACATTTTTTTTTTAAAAAAAAGAAATGTATTTATTTGGCTAGACGACAGAAGGTGTTGCCTGAGGATCAAGCTGTCTTTCAAGATAAAAAGTTAAGACTTGATCACGTTATTCCATTTGGTGGAAAATATCCCAACTAGCTAAGAGGGATATCTCATACCGGCCTTTGCCAATTTAAACCTTGATCTGATTTCTAGAGTGAGATTATAGGGATGCCATATGGTTTGGTTCTCTTTCTCTCTCAGCTGCTCTTAAATGTCTATGAAGCCACCGGGAGAGGTCTGAATAAACAGAAGAAACAACCTTAAATTTAATATCAGTAAGAGGAGGTTACACACTGCTCCAAACATATAGATACCAGACCCAGCGAGAAGTATAGATCAGTTCACATTACCTTTATTGATGAGTTTTAGCTTCAAGTCAATAATCATTGTTTTGGAACTTATTGGGTAGGATTAATGTGATATAGGTGGTATATAAATATAATCAAATAAATAAATCCTAGTAGATGGAATTTTGCATACTGATTCTCATCTGTGATGAGCCGAGGTGGCGCAGTGGTTAGGGTGCAGTACTGCAGGCCACTTCAGCTGACTGTTATCTGCAGTTCAGCGGTTCTAATCTCACCGGCTCAAGGTTGACTCAGCCTTCCATCCTTCCGAGGTGGGTAAAATGAGGACCCGGATTGTTGGGGGCAATATACTGACTCTGTAAACCGCTTAGAGAGGGCTGAAAGCCCTATGAAGCGGTATATAAGTTTAACTGCTACTGCTATTGCTGTTGCTATTTGGTTATTCTTCTCTATATTACTGCATCCTTGGGCGGATTTCTGATTTTTAATTGACTTTGGTGTTTTTACACATCGAACCTACTTCCCCAGAGTAGGTGTAGCTATCTGTATAGCTTTACTGTAGATATCTTCTGTTTCTGGCCATATTATATTACAGCTTGAGTTTAGCAGCTCTATAATTTATTTACTTTTAACCTACTTTACTCCATTTCTATGGCCACCCCTCTGGGTAGAATTATTTTATAGGTTCCACCGCAAAACCGCGCTCGACTAAACCGCGCCCGTCTAAACCGCGTCGCTGACGTCATGAACAGGGCGACAACAGCGCGGAGACAGAAGCACGCTGTAAACCCTAAACCTAAAATTAACCCCTAAACCTAAACCAAATCCCCCTAAACCTAATCCTAACCCTAACCCTTAACCTAACCCTAAACCTAACCCTAACCCTAAACCTAACCCTTAACTTAACCCTTAACTTAACCCTTAACCTAACCCTAAACCTAATCCTAACCCTTAACCTAACCCTTAACCTAACCCTAAAGCTAACCCTTACCTTAAGTTGAATTAGCTTGCTTTCAAAGCGCTATTTAAAGCGCCCTTCTTTCTCCGCGCTGGCTGTTGTCGCCCTGTTGATGACGTCAGCGACGCGGTTTAATCGGGCGTGGTTTAGTAGAGTGCGGTTTTGACGGGTCACGTATTTTATATACATCCCCTTCAGTTCCTTATCTCATCCACACAACTTCTTCTTTAACTACGTTCTTCATTTCCTTACTTTTTTAAAGTCTGCACTCTTCTTTCATTCCCCACCCTTTCATGTTCTCTTTCCCCATCATTTCCCTACTCCTCCAAGACTGCCTTCTAGATCTGCCTGCTCCACAAAGCCGATGCACTCTTAAACATGTTTGATGTCTTAAACACAGTCAGACTGACAATTTTCTTCTTGCGTAGAAGCCGGATTTGCAAACATTCTGACAGTTCTATTCCCCAAACAGTTGGCGTGTTGTGGATCAGCTCGCCACTGTCAGAAGTTTTATTACCTGAAACACAATGCAATACACATTCTTCTTCTCTCTATTCTAAAGCTTGGATTAATTTCCAAACCTTTAATTTGTTAAAGTTGACAGTAGAGTGTATTCATTTCCAAATACTAATTGAAAGCATAATTATTTTTCCCCATCTTTCAAGGAACATCATTATTCTCAAATTTGGTAACTGAAACAGTAATGTCTATACAAACTAAAGCTAGTCAAAGAAATTGGCCATGCAGAGCAAGATCACGAACTAGTGGAAGATTCTTTGACATTTATTCCGAAAGGAACATGGAAGAAGGTAAGTTTTATTGCAGTCTTCTGCACTATTAGCTAAAGAAATGAAGTCGGTGGATAAACTGAACACTTCAAAAGTGAATTTCCTTGTCATTGCTCTAGCAAAAGTAGCCATTATACCAGAAACTATGGCTGTGTGACAGCTTCGGCTGGCAAAGACAACTGAACAATTTGTCCCCTTCCTCAAATGAATGCCAGACAGCCTGAAAAACGGAAGAAAATTATATCGATCTGCTACCTTCACATATGGAAAGATGACTGAACTTGGAAATCCAGATAAAAACTAGCACACGAATGAACCCAAGTGGAACATCTGCCACCTTCACATATGGAAAGATGACTGAACTTGGAAATCCAGATAAAAACCAGCACACGAATGAACCCAAGTGGAACATTTGAACGCCATCCATTTTTTGAGATCTTGGGAGATCTATAAAATCCATCTACATTGTGGTCGTTACCCAGCGAAAAGCAAATAAAAGCAGTAAGTCCAAAGAGGAGACTAAAACGATTAAAATTAAGTGACAGAGGATAAAACAGTAATTTTAACTAAAAAGAATTTCAAAGATAAAATGCTTCGCTTCATAGTTGGCCTGAGGATAAAACTAAAAGGATTAAAATAAATGATGGGGTGTACGCATAAAACAGACGCTTCTAAGTTTGACTTAAAATATGAGCAGTTGGGGCTAATAAAAAGATCAGTCCTATTTTTAGTGCTAGGAGTAAGCGATATGTAAAAGATGATAATCAGGCAGGTTCAGCTGCCTTTAGGTAATTTTACATGCAGCCACATAGGATCGGGTCATATTATGTTATCGCAGCGACGGTGTCAGATAGCAAGAACTGCTATAGCACGAACTGGGTAGTGGATGTTGAATTATTCTTCAGAAGTGGAATAATTAAGGCTCTGAGTGGTTCTCCCCGTGGAGATTCGAACCCTCACCACCCTCCAGGCCTTCCGCAAAGCCCTTAAAACCTGGCTATTCCGACAGGCCTGGGGCTAAAGAGACTTTGCCCTCTCCCTCGAATGGTATGGTTGTTGTGTGCTTTTTAAATTGTGTATTGCTTTGTTCGTCTTTTTATTCTTTATTTGTACCCCTTCCCTTGACTTGGATTGTGAGCCACCCTGAGTCCCCTTCGGGGGAAAGGGCGGCATATAAATGAAATAAATTCAATTCAATTCAATTCAATTCAATTCTCTGTTAACGATAAGAGAAGAATATGCTCAATAGATTCCACCCATATATACCCCTAGGGGTTCATTCAGCTATGGTATTTTATTGTATTTACCTTTAGTAGTACTAAAGGAAGGGAAGACACTGCATCAGACTAAGGTGATGCCTGGGGAATGTGAAATTCCCGTGGGTCGACCATGAGGCCAATGTTGAGAAAAGACAGGACACGAACTTTCTCGAATGGAGCGACCCAGATTGGGGGTCTGAGAGCCCCTTTTATTGAGATAGGACAAAGGCAGGAGGAACAATAGCATGTGAGTAAAAACAGCCTGTAAAAGTACAATTTCTAATCTACTGCTTCAGGAAAGTTCTTTCTATATATGGTCAAATCCTGGACGTCAATGGTAGGGCACATCTCAGAATGTTATGTTATGAACTATCAGGATGTTATGGAGTTTTAGGAGTTTGTTTTCTCCTGTGTGGTTCAGCGTGGCTCTGCAGGCCCTAGTATGAACTAGGCCATGGAGGACACACACCTGCACAAGGAACTATATTACAACATCTCCAACAGGGGATTATCCAATTGCATGAGATGCCATTGGTACCAGGACATATTTCAAACTCTCAGCTGTGCAGACCAATGACTATAAGAGTTTGATGTTCTATACCAGGCAGGGAACATCTTAGTATCACTGTTGCTTGCTTGAAGGCCACAGAGAAGATGAAAGCTCTAGAAATGAAGATACCCTATAACTACTTGCTTGCATCTAATTTGAAATCCCATCTTCAATATTAAGGGGATAAACTATATGAAGGAGAGTGAGTCTTGTACTATGGTACTCCACTATCAACATCCTCGCCTCCATTGATAAGGTTGCATTAGATCAGGGGTGGGTTCCGGCATTCCCCTGCTCAGGGATGTGCCACACGCGCCCTGCACATGCACAGTACAACTAAAATTGCTCTGCGCATGCGCAGAAGCAAAAAAACAAGATGGTGACGCCAATGGTGCCGCTGGGAGAACCAGTTCAGGGGTGTGGCAGGCCTGGGTTCCTGCCAGTTCCAGCGACCCAGGCACCAAGCTGCCTCTGGTTCAGCTGAACCAATCTGAACTGGTAGGAACCCACCACTGCATTAGATGCACAGTGGGAGACTTGGAAGGTTAGCAATAGCAATAGCAGTTAGACTTATATACCGCTTCATAGGGCTTTCAGCCCTCTCTAAGCGGTTTACAGAGTCAGCATATTGCCCCCACAGTCTGGGTCCTCATTTCACCCACTTCGGAAGGATGGAAGGCTGAGTCAACCTTGAGCCGGTGAGATTAGAACCGCTGAACTGCAGATAACAGTCAGTTGAAGTGGCCTGCAGTACTGCACCCTAACCACTGCGCCACCTTGGCTCTGGTTGCTCTTGGGAATTTAGATTGAACACGTTCCACCAGTACAAGCTTGGGAGATAATCTGAGTCACGCATCATATAGTAATTGTGTTAAGGGCTTGACTTCAATTAGCTAAATAGCTGTGGGTAATATTGCCCCCACTTAGAGCAGCAGAATGTTTCATAAGCTGTGGCACGTTTGCGCGCATTCTGAGTAGCATAACTACCACCCACCATTTTATAGTCTTTGGCCTGGAAGGCCTCTGCCATATACTTTAAACACAACACCTGTTCTGTGTCATCGATGTTACAAGAAAGACAGGAAAACATTTGGGAACTATTAGCAGATACCATGATTTTAAATTTAGCCTAATTAATTTACAATTGGTCCGCCTCGCAGCGCTGTGCAAAATTGCCAGAGGCTTGTTTAAGTCCTATAAGGGACCTAGAAAGGATTACTGCATTTGTATCATATAGCGGTATAGCAATATTTTTATTTATTTGGTGTGTGTGTGTGTGGGGGGTGTATTTGGTTATTTTAAACCAGTATATCACTTCCTTTTTGCAGAAAATGAGTAATTTCTATGGTGATAATAAATAGCCTTGTTCGACAGCCTAGATTATTATAGCAATAGCAGTAGACTTATATACCGCTTCATAGGCCTTTCAGGCCTCTCTAAGCGGTTTACAGAGAGTCAGCATATTGCCCCCAACAATCTGGGTCCTCATTTTACCCACCTCGGAAGGATGGAAGGCTGAGTCAACCCTGAGCCGGTGAGATTTGAACCGCTGACCTGCTGATCTAGCAGTAGCCTGCAGTGCTGCATTTAACCACTGCGCCACCTTGGCTCTATTACAAAGGATGTTGTTAAATGTCCTTGGAGGCTACGTGCTACTCTAAAGATGCTTTCTCAAGTAATGCTCAGATGAGGAATAACGGTTGGCAATCAATAGTAGTGTTGTCCATAGTCTAGTCTGGGAGATGGAGCTGAATGTTGCCTTAAGGTCAGTAAAGGCTGGGTAGAGATATATGGTACTCCGGAAATCGTATTTCTCAAATAGAAATTGATGTATGAGACACTGATTGATTGTAAAGCAGTTTTCCCTGCAGCCAGCTGATTCCTCTGCAAGTAAAACTTCATGTTCCAGCCACTCTCTGAGTTTCTATTAAAAATGCCTCAGGTGGACCTTAGTGCGGTGTTTCCAACCTTAGCAACTTTAAGATGGGTGGACTTCAACTCCAACCTTAGCAACTTTAAGATGGGTGGACTTCAACTCCCCTCTGACTGGAGAATTCTGGGAGAGGAAGTTCATCCATCTTAACGTTGCCAAAGTTGAGAAAGATGATTTAGTGATTGTATGGATCGGTAGCTGGCCGAGTTAGTCTTGCAGTCCTTTCGAAATCATCTATATACTATTCACAAACAACTTAAAGTCACCGAAGGACAAGAATCTATTTGTATCTGGTTTATTTCACCAATTAATATTCAAGGATGAAAATATCAGATGCATTGCAATTTAATAAAATAGATTATAGCAATAGCAGTTAGACTTATATACCGCTTCATAGGGCTTTCAGCCCTCTCTAAGCGGTTTACAGAGTCAGCATATTGCCCCCAACAACAATCCGGGTCCTCATTTTACCCACCTCGGAAGGATAGGAAGGCTGAGTCAACCCTGAGCCGGTGAGATTTGAACCGCTGAACTAGCAGTCAGCTGAAGTGGCCTGCAGTACTGCACTCTACCCACTGCGCCATCTCAGCTCGTCTTGCTACTCGGCTTATCTTGCATGGTTTTCCCTGCCCTGCATGATCCCTGCTGTTGTTGAGCTAGCAATAGATTTGTCGATGTTATTAATACTTGGGGATTTCAATCAGTTGCACAAGAACGTTGATTCTGAAACGTCTCGGGAATTTGGGACATCCTGCTTTGTAGGAGGTGGTGTGCAGAGACCAATTGTGCACCCCCCAAATACTTAATATTGTTGACTACTTTTAAGAGCCGAGGTGGCGCAGTGGTTAGGGTGCAGTACTGCAGACCACTTCAGCTGACTGTTATCTGCAGTTCAGCGGTTCTAATCTCACCGGCTCAAGGTTGACTCAGCCTTCCATCCTTCCGAGGTGGGTGAAATGAGGACCCAGACTGTGGGGGTGATATGCTGACTCTGTAAACCGCTTAGAGAGGGCTAAAAGCCCTATGAAGCGGTATATAAGTCTAACTGCTATTGCTATTGCTATTAAATGGAAATGGAAATCTTTACTCTAATGGATTTCTTTAACCTCCGCATAACTCGTACATCTCAAAGGAATTAGAAAAATGGCACCAATTGAAGCTCATTTCTTCCTCTTACAAAATCTAGGATTTGGAGGTGAGTTTTAAGCAATAGATTGGTGCCATTATATGGGCAGAGATAATTTGCTAAGTTACTCTTATCTCTTTTCTCTCTAGCCTGGGATGGCTTAATTAGAGCCATGGCTTAATCAGGATATTACAATCCCCTTTAAAACAGCTCAAGAATTTAGCATTACTTCTTTCTGACATATTTTTATGTTTTGTTTAGCAGGCAGAGAGCTAGCACAGAAACCTTCATGGACACATTTAATTCATTCTCTTTTCTAACCGAATTTAATTTCAATTTAATTTCACCAACTGAAGCAAGCTTATTCTTCTCTTCGGATAATAATGGAGCTTATTGTTCCAACAGTTCTTGATGATTTATAATAATAGGGATTTTTTTCCTAGGCCGAAAAAAAAATGGAACGACTGTTTCAGTTCTAACCACACCATATTTAAATGCTGAAAACAAACAAAGCAGGAACCTTGTATGAGTTCTGCCAGCTGGCATTGTGCATGCTTTGATGCATCAAAGGGTTCTTTTCACCATACATCTCTTATTTCTAATAGGTGCTCTACACTTCCACATCTGTGGGATTTGCAAGATTTATCCTCAACAGCTGTTTTATGTCAACAAGGAATGAACCGAGGCAGGACAAGCAGTCAGAAGAAGGCAAGCAAATAAGCACCGGGAATTATTAAAATGAAAAACAATTGCTTTGGTAAGAGCACAGAGAACTGAAAATTACAACTCTTTTTACAGTTTTAAGTTTTGCCTAATTAGCCCTCCAGTTGATTTCCTTCTACTTCATAAATCAGAGGGAACTGAATTCCACATAAACTTTAATTGCCTTAAAAGTGGCACTTTTAAGCATAACCTCACAATAATAGTGTCTTACGTTCACTAAAATCAATAGGACATTTTAAATTACTTCGGTTACTTTTCTATCCTAAAAGTCCTCTCCATCTTTTAAAAAAAGGAAACTCGAGCTTCCTTTTTATTTATTTATTTAATACATTTATATAGCTACCTGTTCTGACCCCCCCTTCCTCGCTCGTTCACAGACGAGTCAAACAGACTTAAAAGGAAATAACTTTATCAGTCCTGACTCACGCTGGCTGCGAGCCCAAAAATAAACATAAATAAAGTCTCTGGCAAAAAGGTTACGCAGCAGAATACAAAAACAAAGAGCTCTTACAGCAAAACCAGGTTTACAGAAAGAAAGCAAATCACTTCTCCAAGTGTCTCTTTGAATCAGGGTTACAGAAAGCAAATCACTTATCCAAGTGCCTCTCACAAACAAACCACGACCGATGAACGATGAACGATGAACGAACGAATGAATGAACGTTGACTTCTGCAACCAGGGCGTGGCACCATCAGTCCTTTTATCTCTAGCAGACGACACTAACGAGCCCCAGCTGCATTGTTATTCCTGCATCCCGGCTCAACTCACAGCAAACTTCTGCTGAGTCACAACAGCTACCCATCTCACTGAATGTGACTCTGGTGGTGTACAACCAATAGTTAAACAATATCACAAGTTAAAACACTTTTTAAAAAAATAATTAAGAACAAGATAAATAATAAAAACAAGATTGCGAGAGAATACTCATCTAAACACAATACAACCATCACCCAGATTTTCAATGGGATCCCCAAGATTTTTAGAAACATCAGGGGAGGCTGATGGTGCAGAAGGCAGGAGCCACAGCAAAAAGAGGCACATAAGCTGCATCCAATCAGATGAAGCTCTTTAGCAGCTTAGAGTCATGGTGTCGTAGTGGTTAGAATGAAGTATTGCAGGCTGACTCTGCTCACTGCCAGGAGTTCAATCCTGACCAGCTGAAGGTTGATTTGGCCTTCCATTCTTCTGAGGTTGGTAAAATGAGGACCCTGATTATTGGGGGGAAATTTGCTGACATTGTAAACTGTCCAAAGAGTGCTGTAAAGCTCTGTCAGGCAGTATATACCATTAAGTTTAAGTCAATGGTGGGATTCAATTTTTTTTTGAACCTACTCTGTGGGTGTGGCCTCCTTTGTGGGTGTGGCTTGCCAACCATGTGACCTGGTGGAAGTGGCTTGCAGGACATGTGTTTTCTTTCTCCCTCCCTCCCTCCCTCCCTCTCTCTCTCTCTCTTTCCTTTTGTCTCTCTGTCCCTTTTTCCTTTTTTCTTTCATCTCTCTCTCACTTTTTCTTTTTTTTTCTTTTTTATTTATTTCTTTCTTCCTTTCTTCCTCTTTCTCTCTCTGTGTGAGTTTGTCTCTCTCTCTCTCTGTGTGTGTGTATGTGTGTGTCAGTGGTGGGTTTCAAAACATTTTGGAACCTCTTCTGTAGGTGTGGCTTGCTTTCTGGTGGAACCTCTTCTAACCGGTTCTGTAGATTTGATGAACTGGTTCTACTGAACTGGTGCGAACTGGTAGGAACCCACCTCTGGTTTAAGTGCTATTGCTATTGCTAATAACAGATGGAACACACAACATACCCCTTCTGCTGGACCCAAGGGGATGGGTAGATATTATAGGGAAGAGGTAATCCCTCAAATAACCTGAACTCATACCATGTAGGGCTTTAAAGGTAAAAAAAAAACCCTTGAATTGCATCCAGAAGTAAACTGGCAGCCAATGGAGTTCACAGAATAGAAGTGTAATATGTACTATTTCTGTAAATTCTTCCATACAGTCCTGTAAATGAACATTCAAATCCTCCTGCCTTAGGAATCACCTTAAGAGTGGCCATCTTTATATATAATAAGAGTGGAGCTAGGCACATTTTGAAGAGGGATACACCACACACACACACACACACAGAGACACACACACACAGAGACACACACACACACAGACACACACACACACGTCTTGGAAATATATACCAGGTTGACTTTCTCATCTGTGAGTAAATAGTAATTGATTCTTATTACATGCCAAACTGATATTTTACAGTAGCAGCCAAAAAACAGAATGTGTAAAGGCCTGCTCTACAGGAAATGGAATTGAGTTCTGGGTACTAGAATGTGGTACTGGTACAACAATAGCAGTAGACTTATATACCGCTTCATAGGCCTTTCAGGCCTCTCTAAGCGGTTTACAGAGAGTCAGCATATTGCCCCCAACAATCTGGGTCCTCATTTTACCCACCTCGGAAGGATGGAAGGCTGAGTCAACCCTGAGCCGGTGAGATTTGAACCGCTGACCTGCTGATCTAGCAGTAGCCTGCAGTGCTGCATTTAACCACTGCGCCACCTTGGCTCTTTCTGACCACAACAGTGGTCAGACTAAATTTTTTTTGCTATTGGTTCTTTGGGGGTGGCTTAGTGGGCATGGCATGGGTTGATGGGCGTGGCTTGGTGGGCGTGGGCAGGGGCAGGATACTGCAAAATTCCTATTCCCTCCCAATCAGCTGGGAGTCAGAGGCAGAGAATAGATGGGGGTGGGGCCAGTCAGAGGTGGTATTTACCAGTTCTCCGAACTACTCAAAATTTACACTACTGGTTCTCCAGAACTGGTCAGAACCTGGTGAACACCACCTCTGCAGTACAAGATCTCCCCCGCCCTGGTTTCCTGCCATATTTATCTTTCCATACCAATCACCACCACAATATTCTGAATTGTCCCAACTTCTCCCAAGGCCACAGCACTTCCCACTCCATACCCACAGGCTCACAGAACAAGGGATTGTCGCACATGATTCTAAGGAAAGGATAATTGAACTTCCCTTTGCTCTCAGTATCAATGGTCACTACCACTACCTTTGCCTTAACCAGCTCTTACCTGAAAAATATAATTAGTCTCCTACAAGAGAAAATCCCTGCATCATCCAAATACATCCTTGCCAGGCAACATCACACGATCTGATGGAGACTGCACAGAAGTTTTAATTGACCACAAATTATCCTTACTGGCAGTGGTGGGATTCAAAAATTTTAACTACCAGTTCTGTGGGGGTGGTTTGGTGGGGTGTGGCATGGCTTGGTGGGAATGGCAGGGGAAGGATACTGCAAAATCCCCATTCCCTCCTGATCAGCTGGGACTCGGGAGGCAGAGAATAGATGGGGCGGGGCCAGCCAGAGGTGATATTCACCGGTTCTCCGAATTACTCAAAATTTCCATTACCAGTTCTCCAGAACTCGTCAGAACCTGCTGAATACCACCTCTGCTAACTGGCTCTCACCTATAAAGGATAATTGGTCTCCTATCAGGGAAAATCTCCCCACCATTCAAACACTTCCTTGCCAGCCAGCTTCACACCATCTGATGGAGACGGTGCAAAAGATCTAACTGATCACAAAATGGTAATCATGTTCTCATTTTTCAAACATCAGTAGGAAGAAGACAAGATAGCTTTTATGGGGGGGGATCTGTTGTGACTCAGCAGGAGTTTGCTGTGAGTTGAGCCGGGATGCAGGAGTAACAATGCAACTGGGGCTCGTTAGTGTGGTCTTCTGGAGATAAAAGGACGGATGGTCCCATGCCCTGGTTGCAGAAGTCAACGTTCATTGTTCATCGGTTGTGGTTTGTTTGTGAGAGACACTTGGATAAGTGATTTGCTTTCTGTAACCCTGATTCAAAGAGACACTTGGAGAAGTGATTTGCTTTGTTAAGAGATCTTTGTTTTTGCATTCTGTTATCTTCTTGCCAGAGACTTTATTTATGTTTATTTTTGGGCTCGCAGCCAGCGTGAGTCGAGGCTGATAAAGTTCTTTCCTTTTAAGTCTGTCTGCCTGTCGTCTTTGAATGAGCCGAGAAGGGGGGTCAGAACAGGGATCCATGGCAATCTTCAAGCACCAAACATAGAGTCAGCCTAACATTCCATCTTGAGCTACTCCAAGTTACTTAACAGGATCTCTTTTGTTTGCAGCCAATATTACATTTCTGAAGGTACGTTAGCCTTCTTCAACGTTCTCTTTTAATTTATATAGCCCTTTGAAATGTCTATTAAAATTTGAGACATAGCATTGGAAAGATCTTAGGAAATCCCTGGAGTTTTGTTTCTCAGCCACATGAAATATGATCATGTCAGCTTTCAACGTAGGTCTTAGAGGATAGGGTCGCACTTCAGTAGTAGAATTACATTCTTGCATGCTAGGATCAGTGCTTGGCATCTTCAAGCAGTGGCTTCACTCTGAATAAGACTGTGTTTGATGTTCTCATAATGGAGAATTGTAAACAAGAAATACAACGGTAGAAACAAGAACAATACTGTGTAACTATAGAATGGCAAGGCTTTACATCTGGCAATGTTCTGCCGTCATGATATTTCAAGCACAATACCATAATACTTTGTAGAAATAAATGAAACAATTACTGCAAAACCTTAGTATATACTCCACTTCCGCTAGCTACACAGAAGTCATTTGCTGATTCTCCAGCAATGTGAAAGCATCCGGGAAGCTTCAAGGGGAAGGGTGGGGGTTTTTTTGTGTGTGCACACAAAGACACACAGAGACACCAAGCGTCTACCCTCCATTTGAAGACATCTGTTGAAGAGAAGTGAAGAGGTCCTATTGGTAATTGGTTCTGCGTTAAGATTTTTTTACCTTCTTTTGATATTTCAACTTCAATAGGCTTCTTAGCTCTCTGCCAATGCCAACAGAGAAAGAGCATAAAGCCGAGCTTTCCAAAAAAAGATAATTGGTAGTGGATTTCTCCGTGTATTCAATTCCTCCTAATTCTTCAAAGGAACATTTTTTTTCCTATTCAGCCTTAGCTGAATAGGAAGCCTAATCAAGACTGAGCATAATTAATATCTATATAGTTTTTAACAATTATTAAGACCAACAAGTGATGGAAAACATTTCCAATGCCCACAAGGATGCAATAATGCTAGAGCATTCACAGCAGTAAAATTAGTTGTCGTGGTATCTTTATAATCATGATTCATTAATCTTTACCATAAGAGTAAAATGTAGCATAACAAAAAAACAAAAATTGATGTTTAGAGTTGCAGGAAACCAAAGCATTTGCTACTATGACAATAATGATCTATATAAATAAAAATGTAATGGTTGTTTGTTCAAAATCGCTAATCTCCGAAAGTTCTTCACTGATTGCTTTGAAATTTTGACACAATGTTGCATTCGAATACGCGAATGTTTGTATATACATATATTATATAGATGTCACACTGTGACAGGTAAAAAACATGATTTTTTGAAAACCATTGCCATCTGGTGGACGTAAAAGCAACACACGCTATACTAAATATTTCATTATTCCATTTCAACGTTTCCAGCGCCATCTGGGGGACGTAAAAGCAACACATGCTATACTAAATATTTCATGATTCCATTTCAATGTTTCCGATTGCATTGTTATATTGAATTTTCATAGATTTTTTAAGTGTATCAAATGCTAAAGGTTTGATAGCATTTCATTAGCTCTCAAAGGAGCCAATTCGAGCTGAGGTGGTGCAGTGGTTAGGGTGCAGTACTGCAGGCCACTTCAGCTGTCTGTTATCTGCAGTTCAGCGGTTCTAATCTCACTGGCTCAAGGTTGACTCAGCCTTCCACCCTTCCGAGGTGGGTGAAATGAGGACCCAGACTGTGGGGGCGATATGCTGACTCTGTAAACTGCTTAGAGAGGGCTGAAAGCCCTATGAAGCGGTATATAAGTCTAACTGCTATTGCTATTGCAATATGCAGCAACAAAAGCAGTTTATAAAACTTCTCATTGTTCTGAACTGTTAGACTGCCTGTCATAGGATAAGCAAAGAACATTTTTTTTTAATCTCTGGCATCTTCCCAGTACCATAATTAAACATAATTATGTTTATAATTATAATAATTATAACATAATTAAAAAATAATACACTGGCACCAATCTGACTCCCATCATTAGACATGGTGGCGAATAAGGAACATAAACAAAAAGGAAGAGCCTTATAGATTTCAAATCTCTACATAAGTATCTTTGGTTATAATGAGCCTAAATTTTCTTTTGCTAAGTGACACATTTGTTAAGTGGATCTTGCCATATTCTATGATCTTTCTTGCCGTGGTTGTTAAGCGAATCACTGCAGTTGTTAAGCTAGCAACAAAGTTGTTAAGTGAATCTGGCTTCCCCATTGACTTTGTTTGGCGGAAGGCCACAGAAGGAGATCACATGATTCCGGGACACTGGAGCGGTCATAAGTATGAGTCAGTTGCCAGGCGGATGAATTTTGATCATGTGACCACGGGAATGCTGCAATGGCCATGTGTGAAAATGGTCAGAAGTCATTTTTTTCAGTGCCCTTGTAATTTTTAACAGTCACTAAATGAACTGTTGTAAATCAAGGACTACCTATACACTTGTACAGAGGTGTCAGCTTGTAATCATAACTTTTAGAGCAGCTAGAACATAAATAGTTCCATAACTCTCTTTGGGCAGCTCCTGAAAATTACCTCTTCTCTCCCAAAAGGGGTGAGGGCTAAATGTTATGTTATGCTATGTTCATTTATTTTATTTTATTTTAGCAAAAATGAAAATAGAAGTGTTCGTAATAAATTACACCTGGTCTCAGCTTTCAAAGAGGGGTGGAGCAAGAACTAAGCACTAGTGTTGCCTAAATAGACAATAATTTTGGAAAAATTGCTATACATCAGGAAATAAAGCACCTTGATTTCATCTTCTCAAACCCAACAGTTTACTAGATAATAGGATCGTTTCCAAGTGTACGCTATTAATGTAACTAGACGTGACAGGAAGAAGAGCAGGGGTCTTCCTCCTAGGACCTCAATTTTACCGAATTTCCTTCCAATAAAGTTAGGCCTTGCCCTTACTTCACTTGTCATTTAGATATGCTCTTCACAACTTAATATTGACTTGTGTAGCTTATCTCTCAAACACTTTCACAAATAATTCTGGGTATCTGATCAATTTTATCACACAGAATGAACAGGAGAGGCTCAGGATATGAAAACTCATAAACAGTTCCCCACCATTAGTTTCTGTAGTGCAACACAAAGGGTGTATCTGAGCAAAATAGTAAGAAAAAAAAAAGAAATTTATGCCGGCTGAACCGTCGCCCGGATTAAGAAGGGTTCCGTTGGATGCTATGGCTCCTGGGCATTCTGCGCAAAACGAGCTACAGGGCTCAGCTCCCTCTGCTAGGCAACGGCATGGAGCTGACAAACTAATGGAAGAAAAAGTGAAAAAGCGAAAAATCTGGACTAGGGAAGAAAACATCTCTATTATGAAAGCTTACTATCAGTCTGAGCCAGCAAAACGTGGACTTCAAAACTTTTACAATAGTTTTGTGGGGATCAGCGAATTCTATAAAAGCTTCAGGCATTTTATTTAGCATTTATAGGCCGCCCTTTTCCCTGAGGGGACTCAGGGCGGCTTACAATAGTAAGGGAAGGGGAGTGAAAGACAAAATACAAAAGAAAATGTGAAATAACTAAAAAGTACTAAAACAC
Organism: Thamnophis sirtalis; assembly: GCF_051295495.1. Taxonomy (NCBI): domain Eukaryota; kingdom Metazoa; phylum Chordata; class Lepidosauria; order Squamata; family Natricidae; genus Thamnophis; species Thamnophis sirtalis. The sequence goes on along the minus strand of NW_028261395.1, from coordinate 6,232,500 downwards.
AACATTCACTCAGTATTCGGGAGGGGCAAGAAAATTTATCCCCAGGCCTGACAGGCTAGCCAGATCTTGAGGGCTGTACGGAAGGCCTGGACTGTGGTCAGGGTACGAATCTCCACGGGGAGATTGTTCCATAGCGTCGGAGCAGCAACTGAGAAGGCTCTCCTCCGGGTGGTCGCCAGTCGGCACTGACTGGCGGATGGAATACGGAGGAGGCCCGCTCTATGTGATCTGATGGGACGCAGGGAGGTTATTGGCAGAAGGCGGTCTCTCAGATAGTCAAATCCACTACCATGGAGCGTTTATGGGTGGTAAGTAAGACCTTGAATTGCACCCGGAGATCTACAGGCAGCCAGCGCAGCTCGCGGAGGATAGGTGTTATGTGGGCAAACCGAGGTGCGCCCACAATCACTCGCGCGGCCACGTTCTGTACTAGCTGAAGTCTCCGGGTGCTCTTCAAGGGCAGCCCCATGTAGAGCACATTGCAGTATTCCAGCTTAGAGATCACAAGGGCTCGAGTGACTGTCGTGAGAGCCTCCCGATTCAGGTAGGGCCGCAACTGGCGCACCAGGCGAACCTGGGCAAATGCCCCCCTGGTCACAGCTGATTTGTCCATGTAAGAAAACCCCACATACTAAGAAGATTGATTATAACAAGCAAAACAGAGTTATCAAGCTTATCTAAATATACTATAAAAGCACACATTATTATTTTAAGGCATGCGCTGGTTGCCTTTTTTGCTCAGTATTACTTTACACCAATCTTCCTCAATTTTGAGCCCACCCAAAAGTATTAAACTTCATTGCCTGAACTCTGCCTCTGGAGAAGCACTCAACCGTAAGTGGTGGTAATCTTTCCTGATTCTATCTCTATATGCTGCGAATTGAGCCTTCGGGTAAACTACCTGTCACTTTTAAAAACCATGACTTTTACTCCTGCCAGTTAAAAATGTAGTGGTTCCATCTATAACATTGCACAACTGAATCCTCTGGCTCTTGGTATTCACAGTCAGCACTTGGTATTTCATCTAATTTCATCTAGCTTATGTCCCACTGCAAATAATGGGATTTAAGTTACATCCAATTTGTCCCAGTTTTTTTTCTGGGAACTAATTACTGTGCATTTCCTACATTTGTAATTTTGTAATGGTAGATAGTTTGTACTTATGGACTTTAATAAAACTAGAGCCTATAAGACATTCTAGCATTTTGCAAATAATAAATTTCCCCCCAATCCTATTCATATGTTTTAAGAATTTCAAACATGACTAAATGTAAGGGTAAATTTTTATTTCTGAAGATATGTGTTTGTTGCTAGGTAACTGTGTTTCATAGAATTTGATTGGCTGTGTATCCAAAGCATTTGCTAGAATGTACACCACACAGACAAGAAATATGGGGGTAGGAGAGAGAAAAAGAAAGCTTAAAACTTAGAAGTACATTCTTGTGAAACTTCTTCTTTTTTTTTAAAAAAAAAGGGGGGTCTTTAACGTTCTTTGCCAATTATATTCACTAAAGCTTTGCACTGAGGAAATAGAAACAAGTCTTAAATCTAGCCATAAACAACCAAAACTTATCTAGTTCGTAAATAATATGCTGGGTGTTTTAATAATAATCACTGATTTGTTTTTCATTTTTGTTTTTGTTTTGGCAGTGAAGATACTAAATGTTTCGCGTTTACATACATTTGAAGAGACAAAAATAATATTCTGGGAAAACATGAATTCCAGGACCACTGAGAGCAGAGGAGCATGAAATCTAATTTTGTTTCCCCGCATTTGAAAACAAAACTTTCTGATAGATTCTTAAAGGAGAATACAAGCTCAACATAGTCGCTTCGCCCCTTTCATGGATCATACAACACTGAAATTTCAAAAAGTACATAAGCCAGGTCAGCCTTTATTTTATTTATTTACACATTTTGTGGTGCTAGATTGAAAACCAAAATAGTGCCTCTCCCTTCATCTCGCTTACGGAAACCAGCTGAATGGACAGTCGAGCATTGGAAATGGGGAAAGGTTTTGTGTAGTTCGGCACTTTGCCCAATCATATATTTTCCAAAAAAGGCATCATGCTTCACCGAACTTGCTTAGCAGTGCAGACAATGCACCTGTCAAAACAAAATGGATCCACTTTCTCTTCTGACAGCTGCACCATCTGGTCCAAAGGCAGTTGTTTTGGATTCTATATTCTACGCTACAGCGGAGAATTCAGATGAATATTCAAGCAACGAACATCATTTGCTTGGAGCTGTCCAGGGTCCTGAACTTATCTCTAATTACCTGATATGGTTTCCTTGTTTGTAGCGTTCATCTGTAAATACTTAACTTCTGCTTACAGGCAAGCTATTATTGGTCACTGTCGAATCTTCTTTCTCGGGGTCAGTTTCACCATAAACAGGCATAAAGGTAAAAATGTGATTGATTTGATTTTTATTGATTTGCAACCATATCATATCAGTGATACTGCAACTCTGAAACATTTAACAATGAAAACGGTAAATAAATATATAATTCAATCAAACCAGCATAATATATCTAGGTTCCTCTCGTACATATGTTCTAGTCGTTCCCGACTCTAGGGGGCAGTGCTGACCTCTTTTTCAAAGCCGAAGAGCCAGCACTTTCCATGGTCATGTGGCTGGCATGACTAAACGCTGAAGGCGCACAGAATGTTGTTACCTTTCCACCAAAGGTGGTTCCTATTTTTCTACTTGTATTTTTTTTGCATGCTTTCAAACGGCTAGGTTGGCAGAAGCTGGGACAAGTCACGGGAGCTCACTCCGTTGCATGGCGATAGGGGTTTGAACCACCGACCTTTCTGATTGACAAGCTCAGCGTCTATATCTTAGATAACAGGTTCATTGAAGCATGAAGTCTTTTTGGAAAGGATATAATTGAGCAAAGGGAAACATTTTGTGTAGTTTGTCCCTATTTCCCATGCTGAACTGTCCAGTCAGTTGGTTTCTCTATGTGAGATGGAGAAACACCATTTTGTTTAATTTCAGTTTACAAAATGTAGCAAGAATTAGCTTCTATACTACCTGAAATGCTAGAGTTGTATGACTCAGGTAAGGTTTGAAGCTACTATCCTGAGCTTGTATTTTACTTTCCGTATTCATCAGAAATCAGCTTATTCACATTAATGCTCCATAACTAGAAAGCAATGCAAAGGCACAAATTGCCCATTATTATTCAAACAATTATTAAATGTACCATGAATATTTTAATATTTTTTCTAATATCATGTAAAATGCCAAGAGTTATTACTTTTTTTAATTATTTTAATTTTATCAATTTCATATGTACATTCACAATTATATGATCTCATAACTGTTATTAATAATATGTATTTATAACAATTTTTCCCTAGTTGACAATATACTTGAATATTGCTTTTTTAACATCCCATAGATCCATCTTATCTTACAACGGTCCTACTTCTTCTTCCCTCCCTCCCTCTTTCCTTCCCTCGTTTCTTCTCTCCTACTCCCCTTCCTTCCCTCCCTCCTTCCCCTTCCCTCCTTCTCTCCTTCCTTCCTTCCCTCCTTCCTTCCTTCCTTTCTTTTCTCCTTCTCTCCTTCCTTCTCTCCTCCATTGCCTCCTTCCTTCCCTCCTTTCTTCTCTCCTTCCTTCCCTCCTTTCTTCTCTCCTTCTCTCCTTCTTTCCCTCCTTCCTTCCATCCTTCCCTCCCTCCTTCCTACCCCCTTTCTTCTCTTTCTTCTCTCCTTCCTTCCTTCCTTCCTCCTCTCATTTCCCTTCTCTAAGAGTTATTACTTTATGGCAGGATATAAATGTAGCTAATAAATATTAGAGAATTTACTAATATATTATAGATTACATGTTACAGCCTATATTACAAATATAGTGTGAAATCTGTCATCCTGTTAATTGATTTATTTAAATGGCATAGTGGCCTTTAAACAATATTGAGCCATTTAAAATCCCAAATGAAATAGAACTGCTCCTTCAGTAACATAAAATTGTGTGGGTAGAAGTAAGTAAATTTAGATCTCTAGACAATTTTAGCTCAGAAAATACATTAGTGAGCATAATCATTATTCTAGAAGAAAATATAATCAGAAATTATATATATATATATAAGGAGTCGAGCTCTGTAGCTCAATGGTTAACACATCTGCCTAAAAGGCAATAGAGCATAGGTTCGATTCCCAGCAAGGGTATGGCTAGCTGATGAGAGCTAAATAGCTTGAAATAGATCTATAGTAGTCTCCCTTTATTTATTTATCAGCACAAATATAACAAATGTAACAAAAAGGCAACAGTAAAAAAAATATTGGGTTTCTGTCTGGATGGTCTCTTGTGACGAGCCGAAGGACAGAGAATGGAAGTGTGACCTTCCTCCCATATTTGGGCTATACCAGGGGTTGTGACTTTAAATATATACCTTTCACCCTGGCCTGGCTGATAAGGAGTCGAGCTCTGTAGCTCAATGGTTAACACATCTGCCTAAGAGGCAATAGAGCACAGGTTCGATTCCCAGTAAGGGTATGGCTAGCTGATGAGAGCTAAATAGCTTGAAATAGATCTATACTAGTCTCCCTTTATTTATTTATCAGCACAAATATAACATATACATATACATATACATATACATATACATATACATATACATATACATATACATATACATATACATATACATATACATATACATATACATATACATATACATACATACATACATACATACATATATATATTTCTCTACTTTTATTGCTTCCAGTTTAGCAAATTAGCCAAATGATAAGTATGGTCTGACTGAGGGCCAGAATATACATTATTGAGCAAAGATCTCAGATCATGTACTGAACCTTTCTTTCAACTTATGCTTTTATGGTACATATCCAACTATATACTAACCTCAACAGTGATTTGGGGGAAAGAGAGTTGAACGGAGATATTCAATGCATCATTTTTATAATACATGTCATTAAAAACTTCTAAACAGAATAGCTGGACCTGTGAGGAGATCACAGTGAACACAAAGAAAATGTTCTCTGTGCATGACTGAATCTGCGTAGAAACTACAGGACTGCCAAGACAGTCTTAAGGCCTTTTAATACCTGTTTGAAATGCAGGTCTAATGAAAGCAAAGGTAATATATTCCTAGCAAAATTAATTAAAAAGTCAAGCAATCGTGAAAATAAAGTGTCAGTTCAACTGATGGAGGACCAGCGATGAACAAGACAGAAGCCATGACATAAACACAAGATAAATAAATCAGTAAGGTAATCATCTTCCTAGTAACATTGGTATTGTCTTCTTCCCATTCAATCTCCTTAAACAGATGAATAAATTCCAGCACCAAATCAACAGAATAAGATGATCACCAGATAAACAGAAAATGTACAATATCCAACTTAGATCTCCGATTAAATTGAAGCTTGCATGTATTTACTAAAGGAGATTTATTCCTGATAAAGGTTTTTTTTTTTAAAGAAGAAAAATTAGATTAATCTCAAATGAGAACCCAACAGAAATCTGAGGTATAGGCTGAATAAGGTAAAAGTTCAAAGAGAGAGAAAAAAGACAAGACAAAAGTGCACTATTTAGGATAACAATCTGCTCTTCATCTCAAATCAGACATTATTTCTCTTTTTTTTTCTTTAAATCAAATTCATCCAACAGAGAATTGGTTGAAAAAAATATAATGTAATTTTTCTATCTTGGACTATTTGTAGAGTAGAACTGTGGTTCTCAACCTTTTCTTTACTACCAACCTCTTTAAATACCCTTTTGCTAGGGACCATGGCCATGGACCACCAAAATGTAAGATTTAAAGCACTAGACCCGGGATGAATTCGCGCCCACAACAACATGCCAACAAAAGTGCGCCATCAACAAACAACGCAAAAACAAGGTAATAACCCTAACCCTAAACCTAACCCTGAACCTAACCCTAACACTAACACTAACACTAACCCTTACCTTAACCCTAATCGCACTTTTGTGGGTGCACTGTTGTCAGTGCGCTGTTGTCGGCACGCTGTTGTCGGCGCGATTTTGTTGTTGAGGTTTTCTCGCTGCGGTTTTGTTGGCACGCTTTTGTCGGGTCACGATGGTACACATGCCAGAGGTGGCACACAACACCCTGTCTGTGAGCACATAAGCCATTGCTCCAGTTCAGCTCCGCCGTGCATGCACATGCGTCTCTAGCCAGCCAGCTGGTCTTCAGGTCTCTGCCACGCATGCGCAATGGGTGGGGCATGTGAGGAGGGGGCGTGCATGCACAGGGGGCAGGTGGCATGCAGGGGAAGCACACATGCTTGTGCAGGAAGCAGGGCACATGCGCAGGGGCTGTGCACACATTGCATTTTGGGGGGTTGGATGAACATATTTTGGACACTCAGCCCAGAAAAGGTTAGCCATCACTGCACTAGACTGTATTAAATATTTGCAAACTCCCTGTCCCTATATTGTGGCTTCCCAGGGGTCTACGGACCAGAGGTAGATAACTACTGGAGTAGACTATAGACTACCTTACTGAAGAACTCTAAAATCATACAAAGAAGCTATAATATCCCCTCTTCAGATTTATGTTCATTACGTCTTCTTCAGATATCATTCTGTGTCCACTGTTAAGAAATTTATTTTGTGCATGGCCACTGCTCTACTAAACACTGTTAAGAATTAAAAATGATATATTATATAGTAGTAATAGTAGTTAGACTTATATACTGCTTCATAGGCCTTTCAGCCCTCTCTAAGCGGTTTACAGAGTCAGCATATCGCCCCCACAGTCTGGGTCCTCATTTCACCCACCTCGGAAGGATGGAAGGCTGAGTCAACCTTGAGCCGGTGAGATTAGAACCGCTGAACTGCAGATAACAGTCAGCTGAAGTGGCCTGCAGTACTGCACTCTAACCACTGCGCCACCTCGGCTCTTATAATAATAATAATAATAATAATAATAATAATAATAATAATAATAATAACAACAACAACAACTCCGCCGTTGCCGGTCCCAAGCCCGGATGAGAAAGGAGGAAGGTTGGGATCAGGTTGGCATCTGGTCCCGTAAAAAAAAAACCCTGCCAACCCATACAATATGGTGAAAAAAACGAATAAGAATTCCATACCGCATCGGTCGTCGCGCGGGTTAACAAGGGCCGCGGCGGATGTTGGGGTCCCTGGACATCCGTCGACAAGTGGGCTACAAGTGGACCAGCCAACAAAACGACAAAAATATAGTGCAGATGAAAACCGTGCCATAATGGCCTGTTACTACAACTCAGAGCCAGAAAAAAGAGGATATTTAAAGCGAATGTATGAATTATGGAAACAACAATATCCAGATTCAAATGTTACTGAACAACGACTAGCAGATCAAAGGCGATTTATTATACGGAATAAAGTGTTTAGTGAAGTTGAACATGAGGAAATTCAGGCAAATTGCAAAACCCAAAAAACAATATCACAAGCGGAAATAACTGATATTCAAGACACAACTAAAGACACTATAGTAGAACTCCCAGAAGAAGCTCTCAGGAAGGAAATAACATCACCACCACTAGAACCAGTTATCACTGAACCAACTGATGAACTAACTCAAAAACAAAAAGAATTGAAGGATAAGATCATGGAGCATTTTCTGCTTAATGAGGAAAGGCAACGTTTACCATCACTAAAAACTGTGCCTAAGAAAATTTTGGCCCCTATCATGAAAATGGTTAATGCAGTGTTTTCAACAATTGAACCGGGATCCATCTTGGAAACAAACCAGTTAATGTACAGTGCAGCTGTAATAGTCACTAACGAACTAGGCATTAAAATTAAAGTACCTAGTCACACAACAGAAAAAGCATCAAAGCCAAAGTGGAAAATCCGTCTAGAACAAAAAATAAAAAAATTAAGGGCAGATGCTAGTAACTTAAAGAACATGCATGAGCAACGGCTTAAAAACAACAAAATCATAGATCGGCTAATCAGAAGATATAGATTGGATACAAGAAACATCAATGAAGCTGTAGAGATTGTAAAACAGCAGATAACAGCAACAGCTAGAAAAATTGAAAGATATGAGGCACGAATCATCCAATATAAACAAAATCAGGAATTTCGATCAGACCAACGGCGTTTTTATCAAAGTCTTAATGTGAATGGTGACACCAAAAGTGAAAAACCAGAAAAGCAGGCCACAGTTGAATTCTGGAAAGAATTGTGGGAAAATGCAAAGGACTACAACAAGGAAGCAAAGTGGATACATGACTTTGAGAAAAGCATTGGCAACAAACAAATGCAAGTATTAGAAATAACAACTGAGATGATCAAAAATCGAGTTAAAAAGGTAAAGAATTGGACATCACCTGGAAAGGACCAATTACATGGTTTCTGGCTCAAATATCTGACCAGTTTACATGCAATATTGGCCAGGCAACTGAATGAAATTTTACAAAAGGGCCAAATTGATGAATGGTTGACAACTGGAAAAACATACTTGATTCAGAAAGATCCAACTAAAGGAACAACACCTGAAAACTATAGACCAATAACATGCTTACCAACAACCTTCAAATTACTCACAGGCATTATTGCAGATAACATGATGGATTATTTGGAAACAAACAACATCTTGCCAGTAGAGCAAAAAGGCAACAAAAGAAGGAGCAGGGGCACAAAAGATCAGCTTCTAATTGATAAAATGATATTAGAAAATTGTAAGAACAGAAAAACGAACTTGAATATGGTCTGGATTGATTACAAAAAGGCATTTGACTCACTGCCACATAGTTGGATCATAAAATGCTTAGAAACAACTGGCATTAGCAAAAATATTACATCCTTTACTGAAAAGGCAATGAAACAATGGAGAACTGAGTTGGCAGTAGGGAATGAGAGCTACGGAATGGTTAATATCAAGCGAGGAATTTTCCAGGGTGATTCACTTTCACCTCTTCTCTTCATCATCGCAATGATCCCACTATCAGTAATCTTAAAAAAAATGAAATTAGGCTACCAAACAGCCAAAAAAGCTGAAAAAATTTCGCATTTACTATATATGGATGATTTGAAACTCTATGGAAAGTCAGAAATAGAAATCCAATCATTGACAAACACAGTCCGAGTATTCAGCACCGATATTTCAATGCAGTTTGGCATGGAAAAATGCGCCACTGTATCCATAAAAAGGGGCAAAATCACTGCATCTGAGGGAATTGAAATGCCCAATGGCCAACTAATTAAATGCAAAGAAAATGAAGCCTACAAATACTTAGGCATTCTGCAGTTGGATAACATCAAGCATGGAAAAGTAAAAACTATTGTCAGGCGAGAGTACACCAACAGAGTTAGGAAAATTTTGAAATCTAAATTGAATGGTGGAAATACAATCAAGGCCATAAATACCTGGGCAATACCAGTTATAAGATACACAGCTGGCATAGTTAACTGGACACAAGCTGATTTGGACCTTTTGGACCGAAAAACCAGGAAACTAATGACAATGCACTACAGTTTACATCCACGTGGTGATACTGATAGACTATATCTGCCCCGAAAATCAGGTGGCAGAGGATTATTACAAGTGAAGCAAACAGTTGAAGAGGAAAAACATGCACTGGCTGATTATTTAAAAGAAAGTCAAGAACATCTATTAATCGAAGTAAAGAACAAAAATCTACTGAAGGCCCAACAGACAAAACAAGAATACAGAAAAGATGTGATAAAATCAAGAATGGAGAGTTGGCAGAACAAAGCACTGCATGGTCAATTTCTGGAAAAAATAAAAGATAAAGTAGACAGTGAACAAACTTGGTTATGGTTAAAAACAGGTACATTAAAGAAAGAAACAGAGTCACTAATCCTGGCTGCGCAAGAACAAGCTATCCGCACAAATGCCATTAAGGCCAAAATCGAAAAATCCTCTGATGATGCCAAATGCAGACTTTGCAAAGAAGCTGATGAAACTGTTGATCACATACTCAGCTGCTGTAAAAAAATCGCCCAGACTGATTATAAATTGCGGCACAATTCAGTAGCACAAATGATCCATTGGAATTTGTGCAAAAATTATAATATTAAAACAGCAACAAACTGGTGGGAACATCAGCCTGAAAAAGTCACCGAAAATCAGATGGTCAAGATCTTGTGGGATTTCCGTATACAAACCGACAAAATACTGGCGCATAATACACCAGACATCACACTGGTTGAGAAAAATAAGGTCACAATCATAGACATCGCAATACCAGGTGATAGCAGGGTCGCCGAGAAGGAACATGAAAAAATCGCAAGATACCAGGACTTAAAAATCGAAATTCAACGACTATGGCACAAACCAGCAGTGGTAATTCCAGTGGTAATTGGAACACTGGGTGCTATTCCAAAAGCACTGGAATTACATTTAAAACAGTTAAAAATTGACAAAATCACCATCAGTCAAATGCAAAAAGCCGCACTGCTTGGATCTGCACGCATATTACGAAAATACGTTACGACGTCCTAGGCCCCTGGGTGGGGCCCGACTAGTAACCAATGCCAAATCCGGCGAAACAACTGGCCGCTGTGATACAATTGTACAATAATAATAATAATAATAATAATAATAATAATAATAATAATAATAATAATAATAATATGTTATTAGTTCCTTATCAGTTTCTTCAAACAAAAGATAATTCTTTAAAAAAAATTGAACATAAAGTAACAAAGGCTCATGCTTCAGAGGGGTCATGCTTCAGAACATGTAATTTATATAAATTGGCTTCTTTTGACTTTTAAATAAATATATGTATAACATGTTAACTGGAAAATTCCAAAAATAAACAATATTACAATTTAGTACATGTATTTCAAAAATCATACTAGAAAAATTGTGTTCTTAAGGTGATCCCCACACTAACATACAGAGATTTATTTTGTTCTAAGTTTACTAGCTGGAAATGTTGTAGCAGTCCTATATTCTTGTAACTATAATTTGCTAATTAGAATTCTGTGAGAATCATGCTTGGAAAAAAATTAAATTCAGGCAGCTGGAAACAGCCTGACATAACTGATATTTAAATGTTTAGTTATAGGCTACGTACAATGAAATGATGTATTTGAACTCTCTTCATGATTGACTGAGGGTGATGGAATTATCCTCGCAAGTTATTTTCTTACTAATTGATTTCTATTAACTACAGTTTATTTTTTTATTCTGGTAAATAAAAACTAAGAAAAGCCACATCAGAAGGAAAGATAGAATCATAGAATTATGTTACAAAATACTAGAAAATTATAGTTTCGTCAGATAATTACATATCCAGAGAACGAATAATCTTATTATACATCACAGTGAACATGAGATCGCTCACAGTATAGCAAAAAATTCTAAATGACTTTCTGTTTTCAATGAAAATTATTGCAATAAAGCACATATGAGATTGTGTATATTCCCCTTGTTTACTGTTGTTATTTAGAATACAGTGCAAAATGACTCGTGGCTAAATCTACATCTATCTATTGACATTATTTTTAAATTTTAAAAATAAATATGATAAAATATGATAAATTTTACCATATTTTATTTATATCTTGAATTATTATTGCATTCTATTCCAATTTCATTTTAGACTGTATTTCATTCCAATTCCATTTTAAATCATTTTTTTATTCCAATTTCATTTTAAATGGTATTTTATCAAATCCCATTTTAAATGGCTTTTATCAAATTTTAGTAATAATTTGTTTCTGGAACTTTGCACTTTGATATGGCCCAAGGGTAATCCATAAAGACTCAATGTCAATATTAAAGGTTATTTTAACAAGATAAATATACACGTTTTAGAGGAAAAAGTAAGGAAATAAAAAAGAAAAATTGTGGAAAAGAAAAGGTTTCTGAACTTAACAATAGTCGTAAAAGATATAATAAATCTTTACTATAAACTGTTTGTCTTAACTGTTAGGAAAAAATAATAATTTTGCCTTTTTAGCTGATGTGCCTCTTTGAAGAAACGTTGGCCTTAGGATGAACTATTCACTTTCATTATCAACCTAAACCTACAAATCAAAGTGCTATTACCTTTGCTTAGAAGGAAAACGATAAGCCAAGAAACATCACACAAGAAAGAAATTCTGACACGGTGGTGATAAAAGCTAAGTATTGAAGCTTGAAGAGTTCACCTCCCATCAATTATGGGCTGGACATCTTTTTTCCAGACAACATCAAAGACAAAAAAATAGACAGCTTCTATGAATGAGGAAGGAGCTATTGGCGTCTTGTATCGTAAAACCTTGTCTTATGGTAACATCCAGGGCTGGATTTCCCTATAGGCGAACTAGGCTTCAGCCTAGGGCCTCAAGATCAAGAGGGGCCTACATTCAAATTGTTAGCAAAATTAAAATTACACTATTTTAAAAACAGTGAACACTAAAACGCTGAACCGAAAATAAGGAGAAATTCTACGCATAGGACTAATAAACAAACATAAAAATGTATTGGTTAAGATCGTTCCAGCGCCGCGGCAGTTGGGGAGCCCGCCCACGTTCCCGGCACCGGCGGTCGGGCGAGAGGTGCGGCTGCTCCCAGTAGCCGCCCCGTCGATGCGAAGCCCACCAGCGGCCAGGCAGGTGAGGGCGAGGGGGCCGAGCCGGGCAGCTGAGCGCAGCAGGGGAGGCGGCTGGCCTCGCTGCCTTTGCCGCAGAGCAGAGCCGCCCTCCGTCGGGAGGCCAGCTATATATATTGATATATATTGATATATATCACAGTAATGGTGTATTTTATTGTCTCTCATGTAATTTACAAGCTTAAAAATGGGAGGTGAAAGGGCCTCATAAGTGGAATAGCCTCGGGCCTCTTTTCATCTAAATCCGGCCCTGGTAACATCCAATATATTTAAATCAAATACTGACCACAGAAGAACCTTCTTGGATGAGATGCAAAATGTCTTCACGCAAAAACAAAGATAGGCTTTTGAAAAAGCACCTTTGGGACGAATACTGGCCACTTTAAAATAGTTTATCTTGGTTCTCACACGCAGCAATACCGGTAGTCTTCAACTTCCAACGGTTTTTTTAATGACTGAATGAAGTTCCAAGGCACTGAAAAAAGTGACAGGAACATTTTGCATGTGAACATTCCTGGGTTCACATGAGCAAAATTCAGAAGCTTGGCAATTGACTCATGTTTATGATGGTTGCAATGGCCTGGAGTCACGTGATTCTTTTGCGACTTTCTGACAAGCAAAATCGTGGAGGGGAAAAAACAAATTCACTTAACAACCATGTTCCTAATTTAATAACTGCAGTGATTCACTTAACAAAGAAGGTGTGCAGGTGGCTGGTAAGGCCTATATGGGCGCAGAATGCTCAGCCACATGTCGGGTAGATATGTGTGGCAGGGGTGGGTTTCTCTCCCCGTTCCAACCGGTTTGGGGCCGGCGGCGTCCTCGTGCACGCGTGCAGTGCACGCATGCGTACTAGCATCTGTGCGATGCTCCAGCTGCTCCTGGAGGATCGCGCAGGCGCTGTATGCATCCTGCCCATGTGTGGAAGCGCAGAACTCGTCAAAACCGGGTAAGGAGCGCGGGCGGGCGGGTGGGCCCTTCGCCATTCCCGGAAGTTACTTTTGGTGGGCATGATGTGGCTTGGTAGGTGTGGCTTGGTGGGCGTGGCAAGGGGAGGATACTGCGCTCTACATGGGGCTGCCCTTGAAGAGTATTCGGAGACTGCAGCTTGTCCAGAATGCAGCCGCACGAGCGATTGTGGGTGCACCTTGGTACACCCACATTACACCTATCCTCCGCAAGCTGCACTGGCTGCCTATTGGTCTTCGAACGCGCTTCAAGGTGCTAGTCGTTACTTTTAAAGCCCTACATGGTATTGGACCTGGGTACTTGAGAGACCGCCTCCTGCCAATTACCTCCCTACGACCAATTAGATCCCACAGATTAGGCCTCCTCCGGATTCCATCTGCCGGCCAGTGTCGGCTGGCAACTCCCCGGGGGAGGGCCTTCTCTGTGGCTGCTCCGGTCCTCTGGAACGATCTCCCCGTTGAGATCCGGACCCTCACCACCCTCCCAGCTTTCCGCAAAGCCATTAAGACCTGGCTGTTCCGGCAGGCCTGGGGCTTCTGAATCTCTCAGCCCCACTTGAGGGTATGACTGTTATTGTTTTTTACAATGTGTTTGTCTTTTTTATTTTCTATTTTGTATTCCCCTTCCCTCTTTGATTGTTAGCCGCCCTGAGTCTCTCAGGAATAGGGCGGCATACAAACTGAATAAATCAATCAATCCATCAAATATATCAAATCACTGTAAAATCTCCATTCCCTCCCCACTCCAGGGAAAGGATACTGCAAAGTCCCCATTTCCTCCCAATCAGCTGGGACTCGGGAGGCAGAGGCAGGGGGTGGGGCCAGCCAGAGGTGGTGTTTACTTGTTCTCTGAACTACTCAAAATTTCCGCTACCGGTTCTCCAGAACTGGTCAGAACCGGCTGAATACGACCTCTGCTGTGGATGTGAAATCAATCATTTTGAATCTGAGAAAAATGTGAACAAGTTCTGATTTTGTTGCCCACAATAGACACCTTTGTTGGATTTATTTTGCTGAAGCTCTGAACTGAAAAGCTTTTAAGCACAGGATGCACATAGTGAACAATGTTAATTAAAAAAAATGTACTAGAGCTAGTGTTTTTGGAGCATTGTGTGCAGATTGCAGGCTTGAAATTAGCGCTTAATGAAAGTTTCCCAAAAAGGGGGTTATGGGACAATTAGCTTTATTTGCATTAAAGACTGGCAAACACTCCTCTAGGAGTTTTCAGGATTTATATAAAAACACCTCTATGCTTTTCATTATCCTTATTTGTAGGTTAGGTTTTTATGACCAACTGTTATACCTAGCAGTAATTCTATCTGATGGCATTTAATACCTTACTTTATTAAATTTGATTGTTGAAAAATAGGCCCAGAATTTAGCAATAGCAATAGCAGTTAGACTTACATACCGCTTCATAGGGCTTTCAGCCCTCTCTAAGCAGTTTACAGAGTCAGCATATTGCCCCCAACAACAATCCGGGTCCTCATTTTACCCACCTCGGAAGGATGGAAGGCTGAGTCAACCCTGAGCCGGTGAGATTTGAACAGCCGAACTGCAGAACTAGCAGTCAGCTGAAGTAGCCTGCAGTGCTGCATTTAACCACTGTGCCACCTTGGCTCTTACTACACTTTTGTTTTCTGGAACAAAACAGATTGAGAAAATACTGCTTTATATTTTGAACACCCAAAGATGATGTTAAAAGCAATGTTGTGTGGGCTTTCAGTGGGTGGGAAAATATACTGTCTTTGTTCTTAGCAATATGAAGGAAAATGAAAATGGCAGAAAAGGGATGAGGACATATGGGACATATTTATATCACAATATAAGTGCAATCACAAATTCAATTTTCTAGCCTTTTATATACATACTTTTCTAAAATAAATCCTGGTGCCCATTGAATAAACTCCGGCCCACAGCCCTATTGTTTATGCCACAATAATGCATAGTCCAAACCAAATCCTAAATGGTCAACAATGAACAATTATCTGGGTGGATGAGACAGTGCCTTACATCAGTCTCAGATGTTTCACAGAAGAGGATACAGGTAGTCCTTGTCTTATGACCACAATTGGGAACACAATTTCTGTTGCTAAGAAAGGTGGTTGTTAAGCAAATAAGTGCAGTTATTAAAGTGAATCTTATCATTGTTAAGGAAATCTGACGTCTCCCATTGACTACTGCAATGCGCTCTACATGGGGCAGCCCTTGAAGAGTATTCGGAGACTTCAACTCGTCCAGAATGCAGCCGCGCCAGCGATTGTGGGTGCACCTCGGTACACCCACGTTACACCTATCCTCCGCGAGCTGCACTGGCTACCGATCGGTCTCCGGATTCGCTTCAAAGTGCTAGTCGTCCCTTATAAAGCCCTTCATGGTATTGGACCTGGGTACTTGAGAGACCGCCTGCTGCCAATTACCTCCCAAAGACCCATTAGATCACACAGGGCAGGCCTCCTCCGGGTTCCGTCCACCAGCCAATGCCATCTGGCTACCACCCGGGGGAGGGCCTTCTCTGTGGCAGCTCCGGCCCTTTGGAACAAGCTCCCCGCAGAGATTCGGACCCTCACCTCTCTCCAGGCCTTCCGGAAAGCCGTCAAAACCTGGCTGTGCTGGCAGGCCTGGGGTTGACGAGTTCCCCTCCCCTCTCGACCTGTGTGGCTGTGTGATTCTTGACTATTTTAACTATTTGTATTGTGTTTTATGTTCCCTTTCCCCCCTTTGAGTTGTTTGCCACCCTGAGTCCCTCCCGGAAAAGGGCGGCATATAAATAAAACAAATCTAATCTAATCTAATCTAATTGGAAGCTGGCTAGGAAGGTTGGAAATTGTAATGTCAATATGAGAATTGGTTGTCACATTTTTTAGTTCCATTGTATTGCATTCGGTTTTAGTTGCCACAATGACTAAAAAAAATGTGGAGACTCTAGAAAGAGTTCAGAGAAGAGCAACAAAGATGATTAGGGAACTGGAGGCTAAAACATATAAAGAACGGTTGCTGGAACTGGGTATGTCTAGTCTTATGAAAAGAAGGACTAGGGTTGACATGATAGCAGTGTTCCAATATCTCAGGGGTTGCCCCAAAGAAGAGGGAGTCAAACTATTCTCCAAGGCACCTGAGTGTAGAACAAGAAGCAATGGGTGGAAACTAATCAAGGAGAGAAGCAACTTAGAACTAAGGAGAAATTTCCTGACATTTAGAACAATTAATCAGTGGAACAACTTGCCTCCAGAAGTTTTTAAGAGGGGATTGGGTAACTATTTGTCTGAAATGATATAGGGACTTTCTGTCTAAGCAGGGGGTTGGACTAGAAGACCTCCAACATCCTTTCAAACCAAGGATGAAATTCAGCAGGTTCTGACAGATTCTGGAGAACCGGTAGCGGAAATTTTGATTAGTTTGGAGAACCGGCAAATACCACCTCTGGCTGGCCCCAGAGTTGGATGGGAATGGGGATTTTGCAGTATTCTTTCCCTGCTACGCCCACCAAGCCACACCCATAGAACCGGTAGTAAAAAAAAAAATGAATTTCACCACTGCTTCAAGCTCTGTTATACTGTTAAGGCTGAACTGTTGCTAAATGAATGGCTGTAACTCAAGGACTACCTGTAATTATGAAAAAGGTTTTGGAGTCTAAATAGATTAAGTGCATACCTGGTTTAATCATGTATCACTAATGTGGCTATAATGTATCTATGATCTGGAAAAGAAGATTTTGTTTTCTTTTAAAGACCCTGTAGTCCCTTGCATCGGGGTGTAGTTGGGGCGCCTGAATGAAGCTGAGCGTTTACTGACCGGATGCCCTTCCTGATGCCTATGCGGAGTTTGCAGCAGAAGTACTCATTGCGCCCAGAGAGATAAATATCTGTGACTACCTAGGATTGAACTCACATCAACCTCTAGGCTACCACACCGCTGATCTGAAAATTACTTATATGTAGCATAATTCGGCACATGCCTTCCTCCAACACCAAGCTCTATTTATTCGGCTCCACCACAAAACCGCGGTAGACTAAAGCGCGCTCGACAAAAGCGCGTAACTGACGTCATCACAGCACGACGAAAACATCACACTGTGAGCGGTAAACTTAAAATTAAAGCGAAAACCTTACCCTAACCCCCCCAAACCTAACCCTAAACCTAACCCTAAACCTAACCCTAAACCTAACCCTAAACCTAACCCTAAACCTAACCCTAAACCTAACCCTAAACCTAACCCTTAACCTAACCCTAAACCTAACCCTTAACCTAACGCTAACCCTTAACCTAACCCTAAACCTAACCCTAACGCTTAACGTAACCCTAAACCTAACCCTAACCCTTAACCTAACCCTAACCCTAACCCTAACCCTAAACCTAACCCTTACCTTTACGTGAATCGGCTTGCTTTAAAATCGCTTTTTAAAATCTCCGCGGTCGTATTTGTTGCGCTGCTGATGACGTCAGGTACGCGCTTTAATCGGGCGCGCTTTAGTGGACCGCGGTTTTGTCGTGCCACGATTTATTCAGCCCCTTTATCCATAACTTCACCAGAGCAGTTTTGTGAGCAGATCCTTGAGGTCAACCAATAGAAAGTTTTTTGTGTCAGCATAGCAATATTTTGAATTATGAATCACTGTACACTGTTCCAGGCATTTTCGAGTTACAGTTGCCTTATAAATCTCAAGCATACTAAAGCATTTTAAAACTTGGCTGCTACAGGCTGCTCTTCCAGAACTTAGCCTTTGGAAGAATTAAAGTTCCATTCCTGCCGATTTAAACACTGATCTGGCTCAAACCAAAGAAATGAAATTACAGCACAAATGTGAGAATCTTGTTTTTGTAAGATCACAGATGGTTTCCAAAAACTAGATTAATTTGGAGAGCTAACAAAGTTAATCTGTAACCCATGTGCCCAGCTAAGGAAGCTTAAAGTGACAGAAACTCTGTCAATAGCATGATATCCCACAAAAGGGCTGCCTAAAATTACATAACTCTTGTTATGTAAAGTATACTTTTCTTTGTTCAAGTGGCAAGTCCTCTGCACGAAGCCCCATTAAACTCAGTGCGACTTATTCAGTATAAATATATGACTTTAGTATTGGAGGATCCTAACGTATGAACAGTTTCAAGCAATTGGACAGTTCTCATTGTGCTATTTTATAAAAAACATATCCTAATATTTCCTAATAGCTTAGTGTTATTTATACCTTATTTTTCAGAGTATAAGACGCACTGGAGTATAAGGTGCACCACGATTTTGAAGAGGCAAATTAGGCAAGTTTTTGCCCTCTGCAGACCTCCCAAAAATGGTCCGTTTTTTGTGAAAATGGGCCCATTTTTTGTCCAAACATTTTTTGTTCAGAAGGCTTACAGAGTGCTCCTGGGGGGGTGTCCCCCCCCAAAATGAGCAAAAAACAGCTCATTTTTCACAAAAATGGGCACGTTTCTTGTCAAAAAAGGGCATGCATAGCCTTTAGGAGGCTTATAGAGTGCTCCTGGCGGCTGGGCGGCTGGGAGGGGGGCAAAATTGAGCAAAAAGCGGCCCGTTTTTCACTCATTTCTGCCCTCCCCAGTCCTCGGCAGTACTCCGAAAGCCTTCTAAAGGCTATGCACATGAAGGGGGCGGGGTTTCAGAAGGCAAAAATGTCATAGTCGGTGTATAAGATGCACCCAGATTTTCACCCTCTTTTTTCAGGGGAAAAAGGTGCGTCTTGTACTCCGAAAAATACGGTAATACATTTATTTCCTATGTACATTATGGTAAACTTCGTTAGAAAATATTTTGAGCTTCCATAGCAGTCTCTAACATAATTATTGACTATATCCTCCTTCATTCTTATTTTTCTCAGGATGTACACTTATTAGTATATTGCCAGTTAAGAGTTCTACAAGACTCTACACGAAAAATTCAGGTTGCTTTTGCCTTTTGTTACAAAAATGAAGTTAAAATGCAAAGCATATTAACTAACAACCTGCCTCTACCACTGTGATCCTCTGTCTCAGTGCCGACTTGTTCTGAGGATTAAAGGGAAGGGGGAAAAGGAGAAAAAATAATCTCTCATTTTGATAAAAAGAGGTTTGGTAATCCTTATGTTTTCAAAGGGCGTTTGAAATTTAGCTATAGGACTCCCGTTAACGTCAATAGGAGCCCTGCCGCTTCATCTCAAACTGTATTTTTTTTTAAAAAAAAAAAGATATTTAATTCGTGAAGCTGATCACAAGAGACTCATATCTGGGGAAAAAAAATCAGGCCGTAAGTGATTTTGTCAAAAAGTTGGAAAGCAGTGCACAGCCACATCATGGCAATTTGTAAAGCAGTCAGAACCTCTAAGAAATATTGCACAAAGCAGCAACCAACTCAGCATCTCTCACTTGTGATAGTAAAAGATTCATTCATCTCAGTAGGTAAAAGCGATTGCGTATCATCCAGAATATGAATCTTTATCTATCAAAGGAGCATCACTGTGCAATGTGTGGACACAGAAAGACAGTAAGATAGATGGAAGAAACCAGGGGTGGGTTTCAGGCGGTTCGCGGCGGTCCCTGCGAACCGGTTGGTCGGCAAACCCGGAAGTAAGTAACTTCCGGGAACGCCGAAGGATCCACCCGCCCGCTGGCGTTTCTTACCCGGTTTTGACGAGTTCTGCGCTTCCACGCATGCGCAGAACGCATACAGCGCCTGCGCGATTCTCCAGGAGCAGCTGGAGCATCGCACAGGCGCTAGTAAGCGCGTGCACGAGGACGCTGCCGGCCCCGTTCCAACCAAACCGGTTGGAACGGGGCGAGAAACCCACCCCTGGAAGAAACTTAGCAAGACTCGGCTTAATGCTTCCATTCTTACAGTGTACATTTCTGCATGAAGGCCTGGAGATGTTTGGGTGCCACAGTCCTGTTTCTAGTCCTCATGTGTGTATGCTAAACAACAGCATGAGCTACAAATACAAATATTTATATTTATTTTATTTATTAATTTGCAAAATGTATATTGCCGCCTACTCGTGCATGGCAACTCAAGCAGCTTACTGGACAGAAATGCATAATATAATATGCATTACAAAATATCACGAAGCTTTAGGAAACTATACAGTATATTGATATGCTTGTTATATAAGGAATTATGTTGGGAGGGGGGAATCCATAGCTCTCAACCTACAGAGAATCATTACGTTCACAAAAATCAGGTACTTCTCAAGCCAGCAAGAAAACAGTCAAATATCTGTTGATTAAGAACAACAGGGAAAGGCCTAGGATTTAAACCTATGGATCCACATCTATGTATAGGCTTTGATTCCTATGCATTACATTAGAAAGATCTTCTGTGTATGTATGTATGTGTGTGTGTGTATGTGTGTCCGTGCGTACGTACGTACGTATGTACATACATACATACATACATACATACATACATACATACGTACATACATGTTGTGGCCCAGCAGGCGCCGTTGGAGCTGCCACCAGACTCCGACAGCGAGGGGCCCTATGAGTCGGCTCTGGAGGATGTGGAGGACCCTGGACAGGGTTCCGACTCCGAGCAGGGCGCAGAGAGGCTGGTTGGCCACCAGGAGGCACCTGAGCCTTGGACCAGTGGGGAGGAGACAAGGGAGTGTGATCCTGATGTCATGCATTGGAGCAGTGGGGAGGAGACAAGGGAGTTGGTCCTGGATGCCCGGCAACGGAGAGCTAATAGGCGTAAAGAACAGTTGCGCAGTTACAGGAGATAATTGCACTCAGCTGGTGGTAATTAGGCTCCTCTCAAGACTAGAAAAGGAATGATTGTCCACATGCTCGTTGCAGGAGTCAACGTACTTACTAGAGCTGGAGAACTCTCGTGGCTAGCTTGGCAGGCTGGATTGCTGCCAAGGTTAGTCTGTGCTGGATTGCTGCCAACGTCTGGACTGTGCTGGATTCTAGTCTAGTCTGTGTGTTAATAAATCCTTGAAGTATCTTTGTCTCGGCGTGCTTTGGTGTAGGATGAGGGGGGGAGTCAGAACACGCACACACACACACACACACACACACACATGTATGGCTTTATTGTCTTTGTGAAACCAAATTATTTAGGTCAATACAAATTTGAAATGTGGTGAAGAAGTAAAGTAGATAAATATATTAATCTTGCTTCTCCAACCTCCACTGACCTTGTTCCTCATCTTAACCCTCTATGATACAAACGGTTCCACCACAATACCGCGAAGCCCTTATCCGCGGAGACATAAGTGCGACTGCTAATCCATGCCGTCCGAATCGCTAAAGCAAATGCGACCTTACCGCGCTGACATAAGGGCGGAGGGCAAATCCGCGCCTTCCGAAGCACTCAGCCTAACCTAACCCTAACCCTAACCCCTAAACCTAATCCTAACCCTTACCTTAATTTAAATCGGCTTTCTGCCGTCGCGCTGTTTTAAAGCTCCCTTCTGTCCCCGCGCTGTTGTCGCGGTGGTGATGACGCACAGTGATGACGTCGCGGCTTTAGCGACGCGGTTTTATCACCGCTATTTTGATGAGCGCGGTTTTGTCGTGCCACGGATACAAATGACAAAAAAATAGAAAACATGTTCTCTGACTTCGCTTAGTTTAGTGAATTATGAGTTAATTATGACTGAAGTAAAAAAAATATATATAGCAAAGATGCAACATTACCGTTCTAAATGACAGTTCTGTTCTAATAGGCCCCATCAGTTTCACTTAAGATTGCCCACTAACTGGAAATATGTTTTGGAAATAACAGTGGTCCTGTTAAAACATCTGATGATGAGAACAGTAACTAGGAGCATCATGACAGATATTAATTAACTAGGACAATAAATTTAATTAAATCTAGAATTCACTTGGAAGGCAATGGAAAGCATGATTAAAACATTTCAAATTCTAGCATCTGCTTTCCGCACTTTATTCTTTTTCTCGTGGCACAAAGCTTTATTTCAGATTACAGTCATGACAACTTTAATCTCACTGCCGGAGTTCTGATATCTTCTGAATCTGGCTAACAGAAGGTGAGCTATTTTGGGCTTTAAATTTTTTTAAAAAATAGGAAAAATATTTCTGGCTCAGTCGTCTCTCATCTCAGAAAAAAAATAAATCATGATTGCTGAGGGTTTCCCAAGAAAAAAAAACATTTGGAAAGAGAATCAGGAATAAGATTGTTTTTCATAAGGAAGGGTTGCCTCATTTGCATTTAACCCACACAATATTTTGCAAAATCTTTCGCTGCTTTTTGAAAGTTCACTACAAGCCTGATATAGGGGTTAATAAGTAGAATAAAGACAGTCATTTACATTTTCATAATTTTTTATATTATGAATAATTGATAATCTGATCCCTTTTTAAAACCGTTCATTTAAAATTTACCTTGATGGTTTTGAAAAAAGAAGTGTCCCAATCTGCCTTTTTAATCTTTTCAAGGACTGGTTTGTTCGTTTTTTTCTTCAAAGAGGACTTGTTACAAATCTTACAAATCTTACAGTGAGCTCCAGAGCACTCAGAAATCAGTAGGGAAGTGGGTGTGTATGGTTTAGACATGATGTTCCTACCATATTGAAATGGGACACAGTGCTAGGAATTAGCAGTTTAACACCATAAAAAGACATTTAAATCCTAACACTATGGTATGCTTCTAATATCCGGTTCACCCACAAAACCGCGGTCGACTAAACCGTGCCTGACTAAACCGCGTCGCTGACGTCATCAACAGGGCGACAACAGCGCGAAGACAGAAGCACACTGTAAACCCTAAACCTAAAATTAACCCCTAATCCTAAACCTAACCCCCCTAAACCTAATCCTAAACCTAACCCTTAACCTAACCCTAACCAGCTCCAACGGTCCTTGGAGGAAGCAAACTATCTAGACCCCTTCCAGTCAGGCTTCAGACCCGGCTACAGCACAGAAACCGCCTTGGTCGCATTGATGGATGATCTTTGGAGAGCCAGAGATGAAGGACATTCCTCCATCCTGGTCCTCCTTGACCTCTCAGCGGCTTTCGATACCATCGACCATGGTATCCTTCTGCGACGACTGCGGGAGGTGGGAGTGGGAGGCACCGTGCTTCGGTGGTTCTCCTCCTACCTCTCGGACAGGTCGCAGTCGGTGTTAGTGGGAGGGCAGAGATCGTCCCCAAGGCCCCTAAATTATGGGTTGCCGCAGGGCTCGGTCTTATCCCCCCTACTATTTAACATCTACATGAAACCGCTGGGAGAGATCATCCGCAGGCACGGGATTAGATACCATCAATATGCGGACGATACTCAATTGTATCTGTCCGCCCCGTGCCAAATCAATGAAGCGGTTGACGTGATGAGCCGGGGTCTTGAGGCGGTCATGGACTGGATGAGGGTTAACAAGCTTGTGCTCAACCCAGAAAAGACCGAGTGGCTGTTGTGTTTCCCTCCCAAAGATTTGGCCAATATTCCAACACTCAGGCTGGGGGGTCAAATTTTACACCCCTCAGAGAGGGTCCGCAACTTGGGAGTCCTCCTGGACCCACAGCTGTCATTTGACCACCACTTAACAGCTGTGACCAGGGGGGCATTCGCCCAGGTTCGCCTGGTGCGCCAGTTGCGGCCCTACCTGAATCGGGAGGCCCTCACAACAGTCACTCGGGCCCTTGTGACCTCTAGGCTGGAATACTGCAATGTGCTCTACATGGGGCTGCCCTTGAGGAGCATCCGGCGACTTCAGCTAGTGCAGAACGCAGCCGCGCGAGTGATTGCGGGTGCACCTCGATTCACCCGCATAACACCTATCCTCCGCGAGCTGCGCTGGCTGCCTGTCGATCTCCGGATGCGCTTCAAGGTGCTATTAATCACCCATAAAGCCCTACATGGCAGTGGATCTGGATACTTGAGAGACCGCCTTCTGCCAATTACCTCCCTACGACCTATAAGATCTCATAGACTAGGCCTCCTCCGCATTCCATCGGCCAGCCAGTGTCGGCTGGCAACTACAAGGAGGAGGGCCTTCTCAGCAGTAGCCCCGACCCTTTGGAACGAGCTCCCCGTGGAGATTCGTACCCTCTCCACCGTCCGGGCCTTCCGCATAGCCCTGAAGAACTGGCTCGCCCGTCAGGCCTGGGGATAAGGATCGCTACCCCGCCCGAATGATGAATGTATGTTGCTTATTATTTTATTATATGTTGTTATCTTAATGTTGTATTCCCCCCTTCCCTGGTTTTCTGTGAGCCGCCCTGAGTCCCCTCAGGGAAAAGGGCGGCCTACAAATGCTAATAAACCTAAACCTAAAAACCTAACCCTAACCCTAAACCTAACCCTAAACCTAACCCTAAACCTAACCCTAAACCTAACCCTTAACCTAACCCTAAACCTAATCCTAACCCTTAACCTAACCCTAACCCTAACCCTTAACCTAACCCTAAAGTTAACCCTAAACCTAACCCTAACCCTAACCCTAACCCTAAACCTAACCCTAACCCTTAACCTAACCCTAAACCTAATCCTAACCCTTAACCTAACCCTAAACCTAATCCTTAACCTAACCCTAAACCTAACCCTTAACCTAAACCTAACCCTAAAGCTAACCCTTACCTTAAGTTGAATCGGCTTGCTTTCAAAGCACTATTTAAAGCGCCCTTCTTTCTCTGCGCTGGCTGTTGTCGCCCTGTTGATGACGCCAGCGACGCAGTTTAATCAGGCGTGGTTTAGTCGAGCGCGGTTTTGACGGGTCACGCTAACATCCATCATTATGGTTTTTTTCTGACTATAAACAATTTCAATATGGATATACTCTGAAAACCAGCGCTAGTCGAGTTATTCATGGCTTCCTAAAATATGACATCCTAAAAAGGAAACGGTGGCTCAGTGGCTAAGACACTGAGCTTGTCGATCAGAAAGGTCAGCGGTTCAGGATTTGAATCCCTAGCGCTGCGTAACGGAGTGAGCTCCTATTACTTGTGCCAGCTTCTGCCAAACTAGCAGTTCGAAAGCAGGTAAAAAATGCAAGTAGAAAAATAGGAACCGCCTTTGGTGGGTAAGTAACAGCGTTCCGTGCACCGTTGGCGTTTGGATAATTCTCCTCATACAAAATAATTTAGGAACCTTGTGGACTTCAGGATTTCATTTTAGGATTATTTTGCATGAGAAGAATTATCCAAAGGATCAATCAGATAGTTGTGTGATTTTAGCAAAATTTTTAGCTTGCTAAGCTTCAAAGTCAATGGGAATTCTCGGTCATTCAGGTTGTCCCAGAAGTGCTTTTTCAAAAGGCAGCTCTTATTCCATGAAGACCTTTCACTTCTCATCCAAGCGGCTTCTTCCATTCTGATTGAAGATTGACTCAGAACCGAAGAAGCTTCTTAGATGAGAAGTGAAATGTCTTCAAGGGAAAACAAAGTC